>NC_082683.1:176498864-176722210 GCF_949987515.2 Delphinus delphis
GGGTAGGGACCTCCCGGTACAGGATTGTTGGCTATGATGTTTGTATGCCCAGCCTGGGCTGTAAAATGAGAACTTAGGGGACCACATGTATTCCACTCCTTCTCTGCCTGGGAGTTTTGTCCCAGTAAACCCAGTATCTGTACCGTATGACGTTAAGAGTGTGGATTCATGGATGCTTTGTAGAACGGGAGAAAGGAATACAGGCTCCTGGGTAACTTGAGACCATTGTACCCTGTAGACAAAAAAGAGTCAACAGTGCAAATGATTCAGAAATTACTAGCTCGGCATAACATTCACTGTATCTGGCCCTTGTTATAAGCAACACTAGTGCTAATGCTATAGTATTTTCCAAAGAAAATTGATGCATGAAATCTTAACTTCGTTTACTTCTCTTTTTCCCCGATCTCTGTGCGCTGATGCAGTCTGCTAATTTCTGTCCCCTTTTAGTTCAGTTGCCAAAGAGGACATGAGAAAGTTGGATTAATGATTAGTTCTTTTGATCAAAATGTTATTCTTGATTATTGTCATTTAAAATACGACACACAGAGGCATATATTACTATTATTTGTTTCAAATTAGAAGTTAGTTATCTACCACTAATTAGAAATGAATGACACACTATTAAATTAGGGCTTAAATATAATGAAGTCATACTAAGTAAGAAATAAGAAAATGCCACAAGAGGTCCTCCTCACGAAAGAATGTTTACATGGAAAAAAAAAAATCAAGATGGTCTCAGATACGTTAAAGAAAGTGTGTTGGGATGGAAGAAATCTTTATTTCAAAAAATCACTAAAACAGAAAATATAGACAGAAATAAAACCACTGCCGTCTGACAGTGAAGAATGCCCACCTCTTAACAGCAAGTATTAAAAATAAGTAGGTCATAAAGATGAGAAAGTAAAATGCTATGATATTGGCTCCTTATCTTTAAGTGGAATTCTAATTTGACTGTAGCACAAGGAAAGGGAATGCATACAGTGTGTTTTCCCATGTGAGCTGTCAGAATGATAAAACTGAATATGCTGTTAAATCAGCTTTTCCATGGACAGCTGGTTCATCATCATTAGTATGTATATCCTTAATAATATCTAGGCCACTCGACTATAGTAGAACTAGATTGATGCTCTTTAAAATTCTGCACTGCTCCAATCAATTGCAGAGGTCTGTATACAAGTATCAAGCTATAATGAACAAAGAAATACTATTCTGACTGGCTTCTTCAACAAAGAAAAAATATTTTACTATACCATTCTGCTCTAAAAATAGTCTAAAGGTTTTTTAATAATGTAGAATATGCTTATTTAGATGCCTGCATATCTGTGCAATTCTTATTCCCTTAGCTCTTCAAGGAGCTGGAGGTGGTGTGTAGGATGGTGTGCTTTCTCAGTTGGCCCAAGTGCCCTGCCAGGGAGCAGAGGGCCTTTAATTTTCAAGTGAACTGAATTAAAATAATTGACCCTAAGATTTGGGTTCCTATCTAAGAGTTTAGTTATATTCCTTGTGATTATCATCAGAGTGTATTTGAAAGTACAAAAATCAGGTAAAAGGAGCATAAGGGATCAATTCCAACGTTCATTATAAATGTGAAATTGAGTCAAAGACAATAAAGTGAATTACTGAAGGATACAAAGCATAGCAAGGCCATGAATTGAGATCAAAAGCCCAGGACCCTTCCCTAGACCATACTGCATTTAAGAACGTGAAAACCTTTTCTGATGCTCCTATCTGCATGCCTATATGATTCACCCAATGTTGGTATAGAATGTCTGGTACCCAAACTCCAATAAGGTACAGTAGCTTAGGTACACTTGGATTTTTTTCCCTCTTCCTTCCATCCCTCCCTCCTTTCCTACTTTCCTTCCTTTTCTTCTTCTCATTTTATTTCTTTTTCTCAGCTAAATTGTGGTTGAGGCCATTTGAATCATAGGCTCTGCCTGAGGAGTGCATTCCTCTGATAAACCATAAAATCACAGGAATTTTTCTCAACCAAATGCTGTTTCAGTTCTATTTCCTATTCTTGAGTTACAGAAGCAATTTACTTTTTGACCCTTAAGGATCCCAAAATCTTGGACTTTATTCACTTGTATTTCTGCTTTCAAACTAGAAGCTCTTTCCTGAGCTCATATCTTTATTGTAATACCCGAATATAAGGAGTAAGAAACAAACTAAACACATAATATTGTAGCTCTTGCTACCTCCCAAAGCAATTGGTCTGTATTCAGAGTTACCAGAGTTTTACCTAATGTTTTGACACAGCTTATCAGGGCTATCCAGCCTTCCAGCCTTGGAATCTATTTTCTTATAAAAGCCTCAACCTCTCAACGGTTGCCTCTCAACCCACGCGGCAGCTTATGTCTCTATGCTTTTCAGGCTTTTCTCATTACATCACCCAATCCAAGTTGCCAGTTTCTGAGTTACACATAGGCTCCCATCATTTTAAAAACAAGATAAAATAATATTAAACATTTATAAATTTAAAAACTCATATTTCTAATAACTCCAATCGATGCTGTTTATCACATAATAATGAAAAGTGGATGGTTGCGGTTGGCAAAGTAGAAATTGCACCAAAGTTCACCCATAAGGAAGACTTTATTCAAGACTATTGCCATAAAGGAGAGAGACTGAACTCAACTTTGCTGAGGCAAATGGCTGGAGAGTTTTTAAGCACTGAAGTGAGCTAGTAAAAAAAGTATTGGAGGATTTTGTGGAGAGGGGAGGTTGATCAGTGGGATGTGCTGAGCACTTTGAGTTATTCCTGAGTTTACGAATGTTTTTCTCTGAGATTAGGCCATCTGTGTTTGCTCCTTGGCCTCCCATGGAAGTAACACTTCCACCCTCCCACAGGGACTGAGAGATGGGCGTGTTATCTCTTTCCATCGTCATATTTCAAAGAGATGGTTCTTAGGTCCTTGAGAAAGATATGTTCTGAGGCATAAAGTTGGAAGGAGGCTGGGAGAAGATTTACATACATTTCAGAGGGGTAGAGAAAGAATTGACACAGGCTTCCAAGGTGAAGCTTTATCACCAGCTGAAGGAGGAAGAGCAGGAAGAATGATACTTGTAAGGTATTTATTGGCCAGAATAGTGTACATCACTTTTGCTCACATCTATTCACAGTCGTTCCACTACATGGCTCTTTTATCTTCAGAGGCAGCTAGCAATTGTGATCTTGCTGTGATCTGAGAGAACTGAGAACATGGATTTTGCTGACAGTTTTTGCCACAACTGAGTGTTCACCAGGATCTATGCCGAATAAATACCTAGATATATATTATTTAAATACTATGAAAAAAACCTGAGAAGCAAGTATTAGTGTCCTCATTGTGGAAAGGAGGGTTGAGACTTAGAGAAGTTAGTACTTTGCTCATGTAATCAAGAGCTGAATAAAAATTCAAATTAAATCTTTATGCCTAAATAGTGTACAGTCTTTACCTTTATGCCACACACACACACACACACACACACACACACACACACACACACTCACTCAGAGAGAGAAAGAGAGATTGAGAGAGAAAGTGAAATTTTCCATTGTTTTTTCCCATAACAGATGGCCATAAGGTACAATATGAATGGCATTATAATTAATCCCATATATTTTATTATAGTTTTCCCTCAGTTCTTCCTCAACACAATTCTAACTTCCTAAATGCCTCTCTCCTTCTCTCTCTCTGTCTTTGTCTCCCCACTTTCCCTCTCGCCATTTTCTCATGTTGTTTAGTCTCAGATTACCCCAGCTTTATTTTTTATTTTATTTTTTATTTTATTTTTTTGCGGTATGCGGGCCCACTACTGCTGCGGTCTCTCCCGCTGCGGAGCACAGGCTCCGGATGCGCAGGCTCAGCGGCCATGGCCCACAGGCCCAGCCACTCCGCGGCACGCGGGATCCTCCCGGACCGGGGCACGAACCTGCATCCCCTACATCGGCAGGCAGACTCCCAACCACTGCGCCACCAGGGAAGCCCACCCCAACTTTACTTGAATAGTACCCTTTTCAATTCATAGTAATAAACCTTCAGCAAATTAGGCATTATATACAAAAGACAAGAGGGATATAATATTTTGGAGCATGAATCTCAGGCTTGCGCATTTAATCTGGTTTTTCAAAAAACTTTCATCATTGAAAGATAATGCAAGAGGACATAGAAAAAGCACAGAAGGAAAAGAAAAATGAGAAATATTAAAACAGCCAGGGGGGTAAGGAAAGAAGACATAATAAAAATAAAAGACAAGTAAAGTCAGGAAGAAAATACAAAAAAAATAAAAGAGAATTGGTCTTCAGTTTGGACTATACTGTATAGCTCTAGTAAATTAAAAATTTGAAAATAAATGCAATGATTTGAGGATTTTTTAACCAAAAATGAAAGTTGTTGAGTTCCTCAAATGTGGAAAGAGACATACTTTCCAATTTTTCCCTGTTGAACTTTACGTTGGGTGTATTTTATGTAATAGACTGGGTTCCGTGCAATCAAAGTGTAGGAAGGTCCTTTCTAAATTACCTGAGGTGGTTATCTGTCACAGAGTGAAGGTACACTATATAACTCAAGGTTAGGCCTACATTTTTATGTCAAAACACAAGTGTTGCTCAAGTTTTCTATCTCTGGGAATGATTTTATATATGGCTCAAAGATACTTCAGCTTAACTGCTAACGATAAACCTAAGGAGAAGCTGTTGTTCATTTAAATCAGAGGCTGCACACACACACATACACACACACAGATTTTCTCAGTTATTCCTAATTCCTTCTATAGAACGTAGATTTGCTCTTAGCAATAATGTGAGTCTGCATTTACAGACATCCCATGCAGTGGAATAATGCAGAGGTACGTTTCAGTGGCAACCTGAAATAGCAATGAAATATCAATGAATAGAACGTGATTTAGAATTGCATTATGAAAATATTTCACATAAAAAGACTCCAGTGTGATAAATGTGTGTGTGCGTTCATGCAAAAGTAATTATCGATCAAGCCCTGTTCTAGATGATGAAGAAACAGTGGAGATCAGAACAGACAAAATCTTCATGGAGCTTTTATCCTAGCTCGCATATAATTACATGCCTAGACTTTAAAATATACACATCAATTTAAGAGAAATAATATTAAATTTGGTAATTTATCATATGAGTATATTTTGTACCTTATGCAAACCTCATACAGTGAGAATGATAAGGAAACAAAAATGGTATTAACCAACAGGGATAAAAACAACAGGAAAGACAGCAAAGGAGTTTAAATCTTAGCCACGTTTTCCAAAAGGATAGAGGGGTGGTGAAGTAAAATCATAAGTGTTTTCCATATTAAGGGTTATGGACCCTGCAGGTGCTGGGAAATGTTCCTGCAGAATTCCTAAAAAAATTATGTGGTTGGCAGTACCAGGTAGTGCAGAAGGCGCAGGGCAGGAACAGCCCTGAGCAGAGGTGGCTGCTCGAAGTCTGTAAACAGAAAACTTAGATCCGCAGCACCCTCCCTTCATGACGCCAAGCGACTACCCCCTCCAGCTTCTCAGGAAGGAAGTGAGAGGAGCTTCATTCTTCGGAGAAATTGGAGCAGAGGTGTTCTCATCTTATGGGCCCTGGACATAGTAAGGCTAGTATAAGGCAGGGGTGACACAGGCAGTGAAAATAGGAGAAATAAGTGGGAATCTACAAGCTGGACTCTGGGATCCTCAGCCTTTCCTGTTTTTGCTTCTCAGAGGGAAGGTGACCAGCTATAAAGTCGTCTCCCCTTTCTCAGGGAGATTACCTGCTTCTTCTCTGATGAATCATCATTGCCCAAAGAAAAGACCTGTGGTTCCCAGTGCTTCAGGGCTGCTCACTGTCTGTTTAGGAGAGTAGGAATCAGGGTGAGGTCTCCTTCCAGTCAGTGCTACATTTAATCTTCCTAACGATGACTTCGTTTTGCATATTCTGTATGATACCTTCCAGATCTCACATTTTACAATTCTAAGTTTTCTGAATAAACAGTGATCATACAAAAACATTGTGCATAAAAAATCAGTTGAATTTAAGCATAAATGAAACAGTTCTGTATTTTTCCTCAACAACCAGTTACCAATTAGACTACAATTTGAGAGTCAATTTTTATTCCAGGCATTTACCTTCAGATATGGAACAGAGAAACATCTTCAAAGAAATAATTTTGAAGATGAAGGTGTCTTGTTTCTTTATAGAACGCCCCCCCCCCCATTCAAAGTTTAGAAGACCCATCATGACCCATGGACTAGAATGAAACTTAACAGCTACCCCTGATTTCAAAGTGCTGATGACAAGAGAATATAAGATTCAAAAAATATTTTTGTATTTGACCAAATATGGCTATATGTTTTTGTTAAAAGCATTTTTTTTTCTTTTCTGGATATTTAAATGTTTCTCTGAATACTCTAATAAAATGCAAATGATGGATTTCTTTTCCCATTAGTTTTGTCTTTCTCCTATCCCCTGAGACATATTATGTATGATTAAAAATATTTTAATGACAGCAAGAAGAGATTTCCACAGAAAATGTTGTAAACGTTGTCACTGAAAAAAATAGCTTTCATTTCCAAAATTTTATGAACAATCTTCTCCTGCCCAGTGCGTTTTCCAATTATGAAAGAATGAGACTAGTTTTTAAAGCTTAAACGCTTGACCCTTCATTTTATCCAATTTTATTGAAAATTAAGGAGAGGAAAAATTCTTGTATAATGCACTGCTGTGAAAGAGGAACTCTTAGTTTTAGCTTTTTGGACATTTTAGTTGGTACCCATCTTATTCACAACTATTATAATGTCACAATTTTCATAACCTTATCTAATGAGAGATTTTCTGGTTGACTCCATTACCTTGTCTGACCATAGCATATAATTCATCAGTTTGTGTGAAAGTGTCCTTTACTAAGACTCTATGGCAAAAAAATATCATTCTAATGTAAACAAACATTCCTGCATATGGTGACTCAAATACAGTCCTGAGATGGTGTATCCTGTTCTTTTTAGCTCATTGAAAATAAAACCCCAACCTAGCTGATGGTTAATAACAGAATCCTTAATTGTTCTGCAGAGAGACATGAAATAGAAGATGTTACTTTGATCTGTCAGAACTTCTGTTTCTGATCACAGCTTTAAAGATAACCTTAGGCTCTTTTTCAAATTATAGTATAAAACTTCCATTTGTAAGAGACCTTCATTTACCACATTGCTACTGTTTTTTTAATTCCAACCTTTAATAGTTAACATTGAATAAAGCTAGAGTCCAATTGTTTTATTTGACTTATTTTTCCATACTACTTCCTTCTAGAGCTGAATTTTATACATAATGCATATTTTTTCCTTATACAATGCATTTTCTTTGTTTTCGTATTTATCCATACATCATTCTTTAAGATTCCTTTTTCTTGTAATCCATTTCTCCCTTAAGCTTTGTATACATGGCTAAAATTGAAATACACTGTTCAGCCTTGACTCACTTTTAAAATTCTTCAAGAGTCCTATTAAATAATCCATACCATCTATCTTCTACCTAAATGTGATTTTTCAGAAGTCTGTACATTTAACTAATCTTAGGTGGATTTTTAAGGCACAGTTCAGGGATATACCTGAGGCAGACCTGAACTTGGACCAGTGAGGGTGATGGCTGACTTGGATTGTCATATAAAACGAGTACCTTGGAGCTATTACCACTGTCTTGGTGACTGAGAGGGTTAGGTTGAGGTGTGCAGCCAACAGCTCAAGGATAGTTAGGAGAAGACAGGGAATAAACCCTGTGAGGATAGCAGAGGGTGTATCTCAAAGAACTTGAAATCTTTACCCTAATCAGGTGTATCACCATAGTGATGTATGGCCACAGAGTTCCGTTTATTTCGTTTAGGTTTATGAATATATTTAAACAACTTCAATACTCTCCTAAATATTGAGTTAAATGGAAACCTATGATAAGTAATACATAGACATAATTTTTAATGCAAGTGGAGGGGAAGGAGGAATTTATTATATCTATATAGTATATAATTTTATAAATTCATAAAATTATATATATAGTATATAATTTTATATTATAAAATTTTATATTCTAATATAAAATATATTATATAAATATATTATATAAATATATTATAATATAAAATTATAATATCTGTCTGTACTCACTTTGTCTTTACCATGATATAAGATGTGCTCAGTGACCTATCTACCCTTTCTAACCATTCTTGTGTTTTTCCTTGAATATTTCCTTCCCTGTATTCCTTACTTTAGGTTTTCAGTATTAGATAAATGGTTTTCACGTCGTAAACCATTTTTTATTTGATTATTTCTGGTGGTAAAATTGAGTAAAAAGTTGGTAAAGCTTAGAATTAAGGGAAGAGAATAACAATAAACAAAGCTCCCTTAATTTCATGGAAACATAATATTTCTCAATGGCCCAGAACTATAGCTTTTTTTTCCCATTTTCATCCATATCACCTATATTTTCTGAGGTAGGACACCTTCATCACTCATTGTATTTTAAATATGAACACCCTTCTACCCTCCTTGTCCTCCTTCATTCCTGTTCTGTAGCTACCTCTTGGCCAGTTTTTTCAGGAGAGTCATAGGAAGAACTTACAGTTATTACAGGGCTCCATGATGTGCATTTACTTTCTCACAAGTGTAATAAGTATAACTTTTTGTCGCTAAATGATGCACAAAACATAACTCAGCAGCAAATACCCTTTTTAATACTCTACTTGCCTGAAGATCAGGTAGGTAGTTAGGATCAGGGAGTTGAAATCAGTGAATAATTCGACTTTAAAATTTGGGGGGCAAGAGCATCCCTATTATGATATAAATGAAATGAGTGCTGTTAAACACCTATTGTATCCATTTCAAAATAAAAAAAAAATAAGGTGCTCTTAAATATTTCTTTTAACTGTTTACACTTGTCCTAATTGTATGATCATAAAAGCTTATTTATTTATTTATTTTTTAAAAATTAGTTGTCCAGTGTTGGTGTTCCTTTAGGGAGGGCATGTTTTTATCATCAGTATTCTAATACTTTTATAGTTCTTTCAATTTTATATTTTCATTCTGATTTTATATTTACATTGTGTGAACTTGGTTAGTGGATCTTCTCTGGGTATGTTAACAAGTAAGTTTTCTCAAATTAAAAGGTTGAGAACTGACATGGTAACATGGCATGTTTACTAAGTTCTTGAGTGCTAGTGTGAGAGGTCAGATGGCCATTTATTACATTTGTAACCATCCCCAAACGGGCATGTGGGTTCATCTATAAGGCTTTACAATACTTGGAGAAATTCAAAGTGAAGTCAAATAATAGTATTACGCTGTATTTCTGTGGCTCTTGCTCTTACTTCCTCTTTCTAGGTTCTAAGATTGGAAGTGCAGAATCTTCTCACAGAGTGCTACACCCCACATGATTTCAAAGTTCCCACTGGGTGTACATAAGCTTCAAGTACATCCTATCGGCCACCATATTTTGCCTGTAGTTTTCTGTTTGCATCTTTAACTCCAGCCCAGGCCCTCTTTGGCGATACTTGACAATGAGGTTCATTTGTTTGAGCGATCCTGAGGACATCTTGAATTCATTGGTACCATTTGCACTCTATATCCACCTCCTCGTGTCTACTCTTCTAGTTTAGAGTCCATGATTTGTGATGATTCCTACTACTTATTACTCCTTTGCGAATATTCTCCAATGTCTTTCCACTTTCTTCCTGCAAACCTCCACCTTCTCTATGCTTGCACTCCTGTAGCTGAATATTGCTGGAGAAAACACACATGCTCACCCGTGTTGATGTCACTATACATGCATAATCATCAATTTTAAAACAAGACTGTAAACTCTAAGAACTATAAACTTTATAAAATCACTTTCCTGCTAAATCATATCCTTTCATAACCTGTCAAACTTCTTATTCTATATGTTTCTGTAACTTCAGCGGTTGCCCTTTCCTTCCTGGGGAAGGTAGACCCTCATGTGTAAAGGCTCTCACCTTGCCATCACCAAGTCTTTATATGTGTAAGCACCTGTGCCCATCTTCTCCTATAATCTTAAAGAAGAGACCCCTCATCAAAGGTCAGTATATCCTCACTTGATTCTCACCAAATCCCTTTCTCCTTCGCAGGACTTTTCTCCTGCAATTATCTGCATTCTCGCCGTGTTGTCTGTTTCTCCCTCACAAATGAGTGGTTATTCTCAGAGTCCATACACTCTCCAGTATCCACCAATTTAAAATTCATTTTCTTAACCATATCCCCTTTCTTCATCTATACCTCACGTTTTATGAAAGAGGTTTTGTATTTATCTCCACTTCGTCAAATTCTGTTACATCCTCTCTCCATCTGGCTTTGTCTCCAAACCCCTTTCTGATTTTTCACTGATGGAATCAACAAAAACACCTTGTTGCCAACATCAACAAATTACCACAAACTTAGTGGCTGAAATGACAGAAATTCATTCTCTTACAGTTCTGAAGGTCAGAAGTCCAGAATTAGTCTTACAGGAATAAACTAAAGTTTCAGCAGTTCTGACTCCTTCTGGAGGTTCTGGGGAGAATCCATTCCTTGCCTTTTCCATCTTATAGGGTCTGTCTCATTTCCTGATCCTGGTCCCACATCACATTCTCTTTCCTCCTCCTGCTTCCATTAACCCCTTGCCCCCTTTCTTCAATTCTAACTCTGTTCCTCTTGTGTCCCTCTTATGCGAATCATTGTGATTACCTCGGGCCCACCTGGGTAATCCAGGCTAATGTAACAGTCAGCATCATTAATTTATCTGCAAGGCCTCTTTTGCCACATAAATTAACATTCACAAGTTCACGAGATTAGTACATGACACATTTGGGGAATCATAACAGTGTTCTTGATAAGAAGGTACTTTACCTTTAAGTGGTGATTCAGAATCTCAGGGTCTTTTCTTTTCTCTTCCTCCCTCCCCCCTTCCTTCCTTCCTTCCATCCTTTCTCTTTCTTTTCCTTTCTTTTCTTTCTTTCTTTCTTTCTTTCTTTCTTTCTTTCTTTCTTTCTTTCTTTCTTCCTTTCTATCTTCCTTCCTCCCTCCCTCCCTCCCTCCCTCCCTCCCTCCCTCCCTCCCTTCCTTCCTTCCTTCCTTCCTTCCTTCCTCTCTCTCTCTCTCTTCTTTTTTTCTGCCTCTGCCATCTCAAACACAAGTAAGTCAAACTTGCCATCCTTTCTTTCATTGAATACAAAACGGAAAGTGCATAGAGGATCACAAATGGAAAGTATTTCAGGGTGAGTCCTAGAAGTGAATTACCACTTCCTCTTACACTATATTGAAGAGAAACCTTTCATATATCCAAATATAAGTGCAAAATAAAAATCAAAAACAAATATGGGAAACATAGTCAACTTGTGTATCCAGATAGGCATGTTTGATGATTGGCTTAGAATCTCTGCTATACTATTCTTATTAATATTTTTTTATAATCTAAAATGAGAATTTTGAATTCATACCACCCTCCATCCTGATAATGGATTCAGATCTATTCACTGAGTGTTTCTTCTATTCCTTAATATCTTGTGGGTATTATTTATTCGTTCATTTATTTATTCATTCAAAAATACCCATCACTTACTAGATATCAGAGATTAGAGTAGAACATATGTATTGCTGTGACGTTTATGTCTAAAGATAATGTTGGTTTAGTGTGAAGACGTTCTGCAGACATGACAACTAAAGAATGTTTCCATAATTCGGAGAAGAGATGATGGTATCTTGGGCGAGAGTGGTGTATGGAGGAAGATGAGAAGGATTTGAGATGGTACGGGTGGCACACTAGAGTGAGTGTTTAATCTGGGAGAGAAGAAGGAGTTAGCAGTTCTGTTACTTATTTATAAAAATCAGGTGAATAGTGGTTACATTTGCTGAGAAATAAGAATATTAGGATTTGGTAAAATCCTAATAGGATGGTGAGTTTATGTTTGGATACATTGAGAATGAGGAAAACATCCAAGTAGATACACCCCAACAGTGATGGACATGGAAGTCTGAAGGTCAGGGGCGAGGTCTGGCCTGCAGCTGTGGGCCTGAGAGTTGTGAACACAATGAAGTTGTATGAGTAGATTTTGGTATCAGAAACACTATGTAGAATAAGAAGAGAGGAAGGCTTGGGACAAGACTGAATAATGACAGTACCCAAGAGAAGGACTGGTATACTTTTTCTGTATAGGGCCAGATGGTAAGTATTTTAAAATTTTGAAGGCCGTATGATCTCTGTTGTAACTACTCAACCCTGCCACTGTAGCGTGAATGCAGCCGTAGACAACATGTTAACACATAAGCAGGGCTGTTCATTTTTAAAAATAACAATTTATATACCAAAAAAAAAAAACAACCAGTCCAGATTTAGCTCACGGAGCATAGTTTTTGAGCCCCTGCTCAAGAGGATGGGAAAGAAACAGTAGACCTAGAAAATAAAGAAACCCCAAGAGAGTGTGAGCAAGGGAAAAGGGTGCTTCAAGAGGAGGAGGAGTCTGAATTTTAAATATGATGACTGAAGGTGGAAGACTTCAAGACCAATCTGACATTCTTTGCCCAATGTGGACCTTAAACCTTAAACTAATTATACGACATCCAAGAATAAATCAACAACTTTGTCCTTTACGCAAAATTGGAAACTTAATTATCTCTAAATTTCCATTTTGTAAAACTTGTTAATTTATGTAGATTATGGGACTTCCCTGGTGGCGCAGTGGTTAGGAAAATGCCTGCCAATGCAGGGAACACGGGTTCGAGTCCTGGTACAGGAAGATCCCACACACTGCAGGGCAACTAAGCCTGTGCACCACTACTGAGCCTGCACTTTAGAGCCCGCAAGCCACAACTACTGAGCCAGCGTGCCACAACTAATGAAGCCTGTGCGCCTAGAGCCCGTGAAGCCACCACAATGAGAAGCCTGCACACTGCAATGAAAAGTAGCCCCCGCTCAACACAACTAGAGAAAGCCCGCGTGCAGCAACGAAGACCCAACGCAGCCAAAAATAAATAAATGAATAAATTTAGTTATTTTAAAAATTATGTAGATTATTAGATAAATTTAGAAATCCTTTTTTATTTTTGCATTTATTAAAAACATGTTCCTAATATCTACTTAGAGATAACTCATATTTTAACTTCAGAGTTAACAGCATATCCTTTTTAGCTTGTTGGCAGCTCCCAGCAAGTTTTGCAAAAATGTAGAAAACACTACATTTTTGTTTGCATGATTTTGGTTTGTTATTCATCACTTATGTGTGCAGAGCCACATGAGCTACCCAACTACTCAGTCTGTCTGGAGCCTCTGTGCACAATGTCGTGTCCCCAGGTCCCACCCATGTACATAAAACATTCCTAACATTAGAATACATACACTTCCTTCTATAAGGCGTGTACAATGATGACAGCTTTCTTTTGTGAGGAAATATGCCTTTGGATGTCCCATTTTTAGAACTTTGGGGTTCAGTTATTTTCTCAGGTTCCTCTGTCACCATTTTAAAATTCATAACCATATACCTTTTTTTTATCTATTCCCCACTTTTTATGAAAGAGTTTTTGTATTTATCTCCACGCCCTCAAATTCTATTACAACCCCTCTCCATCTGGCTTTGTCTGCAGCACCTTTCCTGACCTTTCACTGAAAGAATCAACAAAAAACCCCATGTTGGCAAAATCAACAAATTACCACAAACTTAGTGGTTGAAATAACATAAATTCATTCTCTTAACCGTTCTGTTCTGAAGGTCAGAACTCCAGAATGAGTCTTACAGGACTAAAACAAAAGTTTCAGCATGTGTTTGGATGTCTCATTTTTAGAACTTTCGGGTTCAGTCATCTTCTCAAGTTCCTCCTGTCTCCCAATTATTAGCTAGTATTTGGCTCTAAAAGTAGACACCCTTATCTCATTCTTTTTATTTCTTTCCTAACTAAAAAATTTTAATACTTACGTGGTATAAATGATTACTCCATTCTTTTAAAATCTATTATTTGATTCATTTGCAGATTGATGGAGTATGTCTTCATGTAATTTTCATGGAGTCTGTGCATAGCATATTTTCATGGAGTCTTTACGTATCAGTGAATATCATTGCAGTAACTTCACAGAAAAACGATAACTTCATTGAGTATATTTTTTGCCATACTCTTCTCTGTCTGTTAAGCATCACTCAGCTGGTGTTTTAAAATATTTTTTAGATGCAGTATTAGATGCTTAAAGCCTAGTTTCCATTTCCTTATAAATAGCCCATTTTTTTTCTCTCCCTGGATCTTTGTAGAAATGTATTCTTTAAACATGTAACAAAAAATATCATATGTTTTTCTTTCAACTCATAGTTTTATCTTAAATATTTATGATTATTTTTATTCACTTTTTAAATTTTTTTCTGATAAAATGCCTATTGTCCCATCATTTTAGTCTCATTGTTCATTTTACTCTTCATAACTAATTGTATTTTCTGTGGTGAGATTCTAACTCTTTAAATCTTCCAATAGCCAGATTGAATTTACTAATTTAAAATTTTAATTTCTTTGCAATCACAGCTTATTTCAGTCAGCTTTCTTTTCATCTCAGTTTATATATAGTCTGTTATTTTCCAGTTCATATTTTATTTTGTTTCTTACAGGCCAAATTTTTATTTTATATATTTTATATATTTCTGATAACAGGTACAAATGATTTAAATTTTTCCTATAGTTTTTGGTATTAAATCTTTAAAAATTATTATTTTCATATATATATTATATATATATATATATATATAGGATTGCAGAAATTTTTCTTCATGCTCCCTCTTTTGCTTTTCCTTTAGTCACTTATAAATTCCTCACTGTCTATTTGAGTGTTAACACAATATTTCTTCAGAAATTTAGCTGAACGTCAGGTTTATACGTAAACCCCTATTTTAGTTAGAATTAAGACTCGTGTATTAAAACAGAGACCCCAAAATACAGTTGCTTAAGTAAGATAAAGATATAAGATAAAACTTAGTTCTCACGTAAGAGTCTGGAGGTTATTCAGACAGACAGGGGCTCAACCTGACAAGACCATCAGGAACCCAAGTTCCTTCCATCCTTTCTTCTCAAAGAATGTTTTTCTTATTTGTCAAGTCAAAGCTGGACCAGTACTATATCATGTTTCAGTCTGAGAGAAAGGGAAAGAGAGAAAGTAAAGGCCAGGTAATTTTCTTTTAAGCTAGTTACTCAGAAGTTATAAGCATTGTTTCCACTCACACATCTTCATTGAGAACTTTATTACCTCACGACCACTAGCTGAAACAGAAGTTGGTTAATGAAATCTTTAGCTAGGTAACTATATGTTCAGTTAAAACCCTATTACTATGGAAAAAGGAGAAACGTAATTGGATGGAAAATGGCCCCAACCTTTAATGATTCTGTTTACAGTTCTTGTTTTTATATTTTTTTCTAGAAGAAGAACGTTTTTCTAGGTAATACATATCAGTTGTCAACCCACGTTTCTTGGAAGCACTAGAGTAAATGTTTCCCTAAGCTCTGCCAATCTCTTTCTTGACTTACTGTTGACTTCACATCTCAGAATATAATGCCTTGCTTTCTGCCGCCTTATACCAGCCCCTGTCTTATTGTAGCCCCTGAATGTTCATAAAAAGGAAGGGCTGATAGAATGAAATTGTCTTCAGCCGATTCAAAGAATCATTGAAAAATGTGCAGCAGGGACAATGGAAGCTGGGAAATGGGAGCAAAGGGGCATCTGCTTTTGTGTATTGAATGACAGCAAAATGACACTATACAAAATGACTAGAGATATTGGTTGGAAGGAAAAAAATTTAGCCTCCTTTCTGCTGGAGATGAAAACACATTATTGGAATCACTGGGGAAAATGAGAACAGGATAAAAACTTCATAACTTAGTACTCAGACACTGGAGAATTGGGCTTCCCTGGTGGCACAGTGGTTAAGAATCTGCCTGCCAATGCAGGGGACATGGGTTCGAGCCCTGGTCCAGGAAGATCCCACATGCTGCGGAGCAACTAAGCTCGTGCCCCACAACTACTGAGCCTGAGCTCTAGAGCCCGTGAGCCACAACTACGGAGCCCACGCGCCACAACTACTGAGCCCATGCGCCTAGAGCCCATGCTCCACAACAAGAGAAGCCACCGCAGTGAGAAGCCCGGGCACCACAACGAAGAGTAGCCCCAGCTCGCCGCAACTAGAGAAAGCCACGCGCAGGAACAAAGACCCAACGCAGCAAAAATAAATAAATAATAAATAAATAAATAGAAATTGAAGTATTTTCTCACACCACACACATTCAGTCATTCAGTTATTTTCTCAGTGTTTAGAGGACATTTATTGCAATGAGGCCTTTCAGAGTTACACATTTTGGTATGAAACTGTTTCAGCTATAGTTAGTAATTTCTTTTCCCAGGAGGGGGTTTATAGAGTGGAGACTGTGTTTTCCTTATCAATATACATGAAAGAGGGCTACGTATTTTGAAACAAACAAAAAAAATCACCAAATTTTTTTTGGGGTGTGTTTAGAGAAATAGCCTTCAGTTTTATGATATGGTTACTTACTGTGCCAAACGCTTCGGGACATACAAAGATATATAAATTGCAGCAATAAAGTAAAGGGACTAATTTTCATTTTCTTCACAGTCATGCCAGTATTTGAATGGTGACACCATTATGTAGGCATATTATGCAGACAAAATTCAATCTATGAAGTAATTTCCTATGGAGAATTCAGTACAGGTAATTCCAATAGTACTATCATTTTAAAAATAACATTTTAGAACTTTTGAGGATCAGGTTTTTCATTAGAAGAATATATTTTCCAAAGATAACTTATCCTTCTTTTATTGTTATTGGCAGTGGATTTAATATTGGTAAATTGCCAAAACCATTCTTTTCAAGTTTACTAAATATAATATGCACACACCTTTGTTAGTACTATTTATAGTTATATGTGAAGTGATAGCAAAGTGAAGAAGCTGACTTTACTTCATTAAATGCATAAGGGACAACCTCAATGATTGATGCTCTAGGCTAGGAAACAAAACATGTTAAATGTGTCAATCCTTCTTAATCAGTTAATTTATCAATTAATATAAAGTTAATAAAATTTGAGACAGGGCTCGTTTTAAGCTTAAAAATTATACAACAGAATTTATCTGGGTGAATAAATTGCCAAGGAATATTTGAAAAAGAAAACAATGATTGGGAACTAATTTCATTAATATGAAATTTTATATGTATATAAATAGAACCATTTTGATAACAGTTGTAGATATATACAAACCTGATAGACCAAGATGAAGAGTATGGAAGTACAGCCAATCATGTATGTCATTTCATGACAATTAGAATTCTAGAAAAAGATTTTAGGTTCCTATTTCATACTACATAAGAATAAATTGCTGAGAGTTCTACTTCTGAGCTTTTAGTTATCTAGTTAAATTTTTCTTTTAAAATGTTGGAATGTTTGTATAAGATGTAAAAGGCTTTCTTTATTCCAAATTATGGTATGTTATTCCTTTTTGTTTTTGGTATTTTTATAGTTTTAAAAAATGTTTATTTCTTCCTTGTGAATAGTATAATAAAATTTTTAAAATGAAATCATAAAATTGAAAGAAAGCATATTATGGGAAAATAGATGCAACATACATTTAAAGAAAATGAATTAGGGCTTCCCTGGTGGCGCAGTGGTTGAGAGTCCACCTGCCGATGCAGGGGACACAGATTCGTGCCCTGGTCCGGGAAGATCCCACATGCCGCGAAGCGGCTGGGCCCGTGAGCCATGGCCGCTGAGCCTGCATGTCCGGAGCCTGTGCTCCGCAAAGGGAGAGGCAGTGAGAGACCTGCGTACCGCAAAAAAAAAAAAAAAAAAAAAAAAAAAAAGAAAATGAATTAATATTCATAGTACTAAAATACATTTTATAAAAAAGAGAATATAAAATATGTGTACCTGTAGTTTATAATAATATATTATTTTTATTCAGTTTAAATGATTTCCTCATTATATTCAAATTTTGGATTTCATTCTTTTTTTAACAAATAAATAAGAAGAAAATTAAATCAAATTCCTCTTGCCAGAAGAATCATATCCCTGTATTGAGTCTCTTTCTCTTACTGAAATATGCAGCAATAAATAGACTGTACATTTTTAAATGTACAATTTGATGCGTTTGAACATTTGCATACACCCGTGAAACGATTACCACCCTCAAAATGGTGAATATATACATCACCTCAAAGCTTCCTTAAACTATTTTGTAATCCCTTTCATCCCATACTTTCTCTACCCCTAGTTAACCACAATCTCCTTTCTGTCACACTAGATTAATTACTTTCTCTAGAATTTTAAATAAGTGGGACTATATGTTATGACCTTTTTTTCGGTGTCTATCTTCTTTCTCTCAAAATATGTATTTTAAGATTCATCCATGTTGTTGTGTGTATGAACAGTTTATTCCTTTCTGTGGCTAAGTAGTATTCCATTATATTGATATACTGAAATTTGTTTTTCCAATTATTGCTTGGTGGACACTGGGTTGTTTCCAGTTTAGAGGTATTACAGTTCTCTAAGGTAATTACCTGAGAGTGGAATGGAGAGATCATATAGTAGGTGTGTGGTTTAACTTTTAAGCAAATTGCCAAACTCTTTTCCAAAACGGTTATACAATCTTACATTCCTTCCAGCAGTGTATGAGAGTTCCAGTTCCTCCATAACCTCACCAATACTTGAAATTGTCTATGTTCTTCATCTTAAACGTCCTAATAGATGTAGAGTGGTAGCTCATTGTGGTTTTAATTTGCATTTCTCTGATGTCTACTGATATTGAGGATCTTTTCTATGTTGTTATGTGTCTTCTGTATATCTTCTTTCATGAAGTGTCTGTTCAGATCTTTTGTCCAGTTTCTTCTCCATTGGCTTGCTTGTTTTCTTATTTTTGAGTTTCAACAGTTCTTTATATATTCTAGCCCTTTACCAAATATGTAACTTTCAAATATTTTATCACTGCCTTTGCTTTGCTTTTCATATTCTTAACAATATATGTTGAAAAGCAAACGTTTTCAGTTTTGATGGAGTCTAATTTATAAATTTATTCCTTCATGGATTGTGTTTTGGTGTCATATCTAAAACATTTTTCCTAATCTAAGTAAACAAGTATTTCTTCCATTTTTTTCTTCTAGAATTTTAGGTTTATATTTAGGTATAACACTTGTTTTCAAATAATTTTTGTGTTTGGTATGAGGTATGGCTCAGAATCCCTTTTTTTTCTTTTGACTAGGGAAATACAGTTGTTCTAGCACCATTTGTTGAAAAGACTATCCTTTATTCTCTGAATTATATTTGCAACATTGTCAAAAATCAGTTATCCATTTGTGTTAGTCTCTTGATCTATTTGACTAATCTGTATGGAAACACAACATTGTCTTTGCTCTTTAAAAAAATTTTTTTTTGCTTATTCTTGGCTATTTGACTATTCTAGGTCCTTTGCATTTCTTTATGAATTTTAGTATCAGTTTGTCAGTTTCTACAACAAAAGTCTCCTGAAATTTGGATTGGGATTACACTGAATCAAGAAATCAATAAGGGGAAAATTGACATCTTATCAATATCGAGCCTTCCAACCCGTGAAAAAGAGATGTATCTCTATCTTTAGGTAGGCCTTCTTTAATCCCTCTCAGCAATGTTTTCTGGTTGTCAGTGTGTGTGTCTCACACACCTTTTTTTCAGATTTACTCCAATGGATTTCATATTTTTGATGTTATGCAAATTATACTGTTCAAATATAAATTTCAGTTGCTTGCTGTTAGTATATAAAATTGAAGTTGATTTTTAATATGTTGATCTTGTATCCTGTAATCCTGATAACTAAACAAACATTAGTTTTATTAACTTTTTGAATATTTCATTAGAGTTCTGCCTGTATGATCATTTCATCTGCAAGTAATAACAGCTTTACTTCTTTCCTGTGTGGATGGCTCTTACTTATTTTCCTTGCCTTTTGGCACTGGCTAGCACCTCCAGTTTCATGGTGAAAAGAAGTGGTGAGAGGAGTCTTGTTTCTGATCATGGGGCAAAGCATTCAGTCTTTCACCATTAAGTGTAATGTAAACTGAAGGTTTATGGAAGATGTCATTTACTTGCACTGAATGCATTCCCTGCTATTTCCTAGTTTGCTGAGACTTTTTATTGAGAATGAATATTTGATTATCAAATACTTTTTCTGAATCTGATGTATTTGTCAATTGATTTTTTTGTTAAAGCAAACTTTCATTCTTGAAATAAATACTACTTGATCATGATATTAGCTTTTTTTCATATATTTTTATACTTTATTTGCTACATTCTGTTAAGCATTGGGCTTTAGCTTTGGACTATTTTCTTATAATGCCTTTGGGTGGGTTTGGCATCATGGTTATGATGTCCTCATAGAATGAGTTGGGGAATATTTACTCTTCAGTTTTTACAAGAGTCTTTATAGAATTTGTATTATTAATTCTTTATAAGTTTGATTGAATTCACCAGTAAATCTATATGGGTCTTGAGTTTTATTTGTGGGAAGCTTTTAATCACAGACATGTGTGTATTCATGTTACCTTTTTCTTCCTGGAAGTTCTTTGGTGTTTGTGTTTCTCAAGGAATTTGTCTGTTTAATGTAACTGGTTGAAGATTTTGGCAGAACTTGTTGATACTTTTCCCTTATAGTCTTTATAGTATCTGTGGAATTGCAAGCTGTAGTGGTGTCACTTCTGTCATTCCTGGTATTAATAGTTGTTTCTTTTTTCCTGATCAGTCTGACTGGGTGAGTCTCAATTTTATTGCTTTTTCTCAAAGAACTAGCTTTTTTAATTCATTGATTTGGTTCATTGATTTTTATCAAAGAACTAGTAGCTTTTTTGATTCATTGATTTGGTTCATTGATTTTTCTTTTTTTTTCTGTTGTCTGTTTCTATGTCCTTGATTTCTGCTTTAATCTCATTTCATTTCTTTTGCTTACTTTGGAAATAAGTTCTATTTTTTCCCAAGCTTTTTAAGGTGAAAGCTAAGATTATTGATTTGAGTTTTGTGTGCTTTACTTTTTATAAAATTTTTATTGGGGTATAATTGATTTGCAATGTTATGTTAGTTTCAGGTGCAAAGCAAAGTGAATCTATTATACAGACACACATATCCACTAGTTTTTAAATTCCTTTCCCATATAGGCCATTATAGAGTATTGAGTAGAGTTCCCTGTGCTATACAGTAGGTCCTTATTAGTTATCTATTTTATATGTAGTAGTGTGTCAATCCCAATCTTCCAATGTATCCCTCCCTCTCTTTTAACCCATGGTAACCATAAGTTTATTTTCTACATCTGTAACTCTATTTTGGTTTGTAGATAAGTTCATTTGTAGCCTTTTTTTTAGATTCTACATATAAGCGATATCATATGATATTTGTCTTTCCCTGTCTGACTTCACTCAGTCTGAGAATCTCTAGGTCCATCCATGTTGCTGCAAATGGCATTCTGTGTCCTTTTCTAATATAGGCATTTGAAGCTTTAAAATGTTCTCTAAATACTCCTTTATGGGCAACTAACAAATTTTGCTATGTTCTGTTTTCATTTTCATTCAGTGAAAATGCTTTATAATTTCCCTTGTGATTTTTTTGATATAAGCAATATTTTGTAGTATGTGATTTAATTTTCAAATATCTGGGGATCTTCCAGATGGCATTATATTATTTACTTCTAATTAAATTTCACTGTAGTGAGAGAACATTCTTTTTATGACTTGAATCTGTGCAAATTTTTGGAAACGTTTTTAGGGCCCCAAACATGGACTACCTTGGCAGATGTTCCCTGACGCCTGAAAAGCATGTCTACTCTGCTGATGTTTGGTGTTGTGTTCTCCATATGTCATTTAGATTCATGTGATTCAAGTCTTCCACATCTGTGTTTGTAGTCTGTCTACTTGTTCTTTTGATTATTGAAATTTGTAACCGGAATGGTGGATTTATTTAATTCTCCTTGTAGCTCTATCACATTTTTCTTCATGTATTTTGAATTCTGTTATTAGTGGGAAAAATTAGAATTATTATTTCTTCTTGGTGACATAATTTATCATTCTGAAATGCTCCTTGTTAGCTCCTGTTAAACATCTTTGTTCTGAAATCTACAATGTCTTTTATTAATACAGCAACTACAGCTTTTATTTTACTGTTGTTAGCATGGTATGCTTTTTTTCTCTCCTTTCACTTTTAACGTATTTATTTTCATTTAATATGTGTTTCATATAGGTGGCATGTAGATGACAATCTCCACCTTTTCATTGGAATGTTTGTTCTACTTACGTTTAATGTGATTGTTGGCATATCCAGGCAAAACTTCTTAGGGTTCATTCTCAGTTTAACAGAATGCATTTCATCACTGGATTATAAATCAAGATATGTGGGAGAAAATTGGTGTTAGAGAAGCTCGGAAAAGGTTTCCAGCACATTCTTTAATGCTTCACTGGTCAAATAGTTAAGCTAGACTGTGTGACCAATTATATCAGTTATACTAGGTATAAGCCATCAATCCATTCATCTCTAAAAAGTGTAGACAAACAGCCCTGAATACCTCCAGGGAGTTTCAAAATTTAAACAGTACATTAAGTCACCAGACAGTCCATCTCTTTCCTATGTTGGCCAAGGGATGGTATCAGACATACAAGTATGCCCAAGGACAAAAATATTGCTTCCAGGGAGTTTTCATTTCTAAGGAGAACATTTGGTCTTTCACCATAGAGTATGATGTTAATTATAGTTAATTATAGCTTGTTTGTAGATGCCCTTTTCCATCCCTTGGATTCTGATTTGCAACTTTTTTTTACATCTTCTGTATGTATCTCTCATTTACATGTTTGTAGTTCCTGCTACCTACTTGAACATATGGAATATAGTTAAAATAGGTATTTTAGGGCTTCCCTGGTGGTGCAGTGGTTGAGAGTCCGCCTGCCGATGCAGGGGACACGGGTTCGTGCCCCGGTCCGGGAACATCCCACATGCCGCGGAGCGGCTGGGCCTGTGAGCCATGGCCGCTGGGCCTGCGCGTCCGGAGCCTGTGCTCCGCAACGGGAGAGGCCACAACAGTGAGAGGCCCGCGTACCAAAAAAAAAAAAAAAAAAAAAAGGTATTTTAATATTTAATTTAAGTTAATAAAATACCTATAAATAGGTATTTTACCAGTCTTGTCATCTGTATTGTTTTGAGGTCAGTTTTAATTGATTGTTTTTCCTGTTTATTTTGGCTCATAGCTTTCTGTTTCTTTGCATTCCTGTTCATGTTTTATTGTATGCCAGACAATGCAGATTTTACCATGGTGGGTGCTAAAATATTTTTAAGTTGTTTTGAGCTTTTCCTGGGATGCAGTTACTTGTAAATAGTTTATTCTTTTGAAGCTCGTTTTAAGCTTTGTTAGACCAGATCAGACCAACCTTTTGTCTAGGGCTAATTTTGCCCCGCTCCTGAGGCAGGGCCCATCTGAGTTCTCTAACCAGTGCCCTACTTATTACAACTATTCTTCACTGTGGTTGGTGGGAATAATACGTATTCCTGGTACTTAATGAGATCTGGTGATTGCTCTGCTTTTTCCTTTAGGGTTTCTTCCTTGTGAGTCAGTTTTCTCACACATGTGTGCTAATCAGGACTCAGCTGAGGACTGGAGGGGGACCCACTGAAGATCATCAGAGTTGTCGCTTAGTGTAGTTTTCTCTTCTCTAGCACTCTGCCCTGAAGGCTGTGACACTTTCCCCAGAACTGAGGGAGATTGGTGGGCAACATCTGAGCTTCCCCTTTCTATGACTCTGGAAACTCACTTTAGGCATTATCTGGGGCAATTGAAGTCACCTCATTTGCTCACTTCTCCCAAGAATCAGTGTAATGTGCTGCTGTTTAAGGTTTGAAGTCTATTTTTCATCCATTTTGTTTGGTGTTATTGTATTTTAAGGTGGGAGGGTAAAACCTGTGCCTTTTACTCCATCTTGGTCAGAAGTAGAAATCCATACTCCAGTCTTCTTATACTCACTGCTGGCATGTTCCATATATATATATATATAAATATATGTATATATATACACACACACACATATATATGTGTATATATATAATATATACATTTCCCCATAATTTACTTTCATCCTATCTTTTTTATTTATATTTAATATCGTGTCTTCTGTAAATAGCATATGATTGGGTTACTTATCTATTTTGACAGTCTTTGCTTTCAATTGGAGTATTTATACCATTGATAATTTAATTATTGCTATGTTTCAATTGTCAACTGTAATTTTACTCTTTTCTCTATTGTACTTGTTGCCTGCATTTCCCTGTCCCTCCTTCCCTTCTTATTTTGACTTATTTAAATATTTGAGGAGTCCCATATTTACTTATTTATGGCTTTTAGCTATACCACTTTACCCTTTTTGTTTTTTAGTGGTTTCTCAATCATTGTTATTATATTGTTTACAAATCTAATAATCTTTATATAACAGTACAGCAGTCCCTTTTTTTAGCAATCATTTTTTCTTAATCTTTGATTATTTTGATTAAAATTGAACTGATTTAATTTTTAGTCTTAGTTACTAACTCAGCTAGTAGGACTAGTTTTATCATCTAGGATGGAGGATGGGGTCAAAGGTCTGGGTTGGTATATGATTGTGTTTCAGGCACAGATTTTATGTGAGGACATGGGATATGAAGATCCTATGATTTCAGGAAGATTTTACATAGCTAGTGATATATATGATGATTCTTATTTTCTTAATAACTGCTGTGAACCCTAATCCATTTTCTTCACTCGAAATAAGTTTTTCAGTGTTTCCTGGTTACTATTTAAATTTGCAAGGCTTGATTGGATTCAGCTGATCTCTTTATGCTTTACTGAAATTTAATAGCATCATATTTTTGACATTATTTTTTAATGACATTTCATTTCAATTTTACATTTCTTCTCTGTATTCTCATAGCTGCACAACCTTCAGCAATTATTTAATTTCTCTCAATCTCATTTTCTTTGTATGTAAGATGGTAATGGAACAGGTTCAGAAAAATACTGTGAGCATTAAATGAGGCAATACATGTCCAGTGCTTAGCTCAGTGGCAGATGGATCATAATTTTAGCTAAAATTGTTATGAGTAAAAAAATGCTGTTATTGACCTTCATATTAATGCAAGGACTTTGAGTTTTCTTTCCTAATGAAAGAACTCCATTTGTGATGGTGTGTTCACACACTCTCATTCAAGTCTTACTGGGATACACAATATATTTACAGTGGCTTTCCTTACTAAATTGTACTATGTCTCAGATAGATTGCCCTAACATGATCTGAAAACACCCTAGTGCACATGGGTGTTTTAGTTCACTTCATTCATTGAACGTGCGTCATATGTCTACATTTTTTCTCCTACTTACTGCTAGGTGTTGCTTCTACACAGATAGAGTGAAAATGACCGAATGTTCTTGTTTGGTTTGACTTTCTGAAATAATTTATGCAGCACTGATATAGCATCATTAACTAAAGTAGTAAAAGGGTGTAATGTGAAGTACAGTGTTTATTTGTTAGCACTAAAGGAACAAAGAGTTTGAATTGGGTTGGAGTGAAATGACAAGGACTGTTTTTGTGTTGACTTTGTGGGATGCCCAAAATTATGAACAAATAATAGCTACCCTACAATCAAATATTACTCTGATGTTTCTCATTCTTCATAATTTGAGGTCCATGCAATATTTGATTAAGTTTTTATTGAAAATAAAGTTAATTCCTCTTGCAAACACAGTCTTCTCATTCATTAGAAACTTTAGTAATTTTCAGTGACACTTCAAAATTGATCCATGGACTAATGTATGAGATTCCAAATATTTAACATGTTAAAGCTCACAGAATCACAAACGTGGTGACTGGACAGGGCACGTGACACCAAAGCCAGACTTCATTTTTCATAAGAGTTAAGAGAGATAACCTTTCCAAACTAGCTAATAATGAAAATGCTACTACAAAAAAATGTGCATTAAAAAGCTTTCTGGCATAGACTGTTATTAATTCTGTGGGGATCAGCAGGGTGGAATAACTGTAAAAGTTTTAACAGGGGCTTCCCTGGTGGCGCAGTGGTTGAGAATCTGCCTGCTAATGCAGGGGACACAGGTTCGAGCCGTGGTCTGGGAGGATCCCACATGCCACAGAGCAACTAGGCCCGTGAGCCACAACTACTGAGCCTGCGTGTTTGGAGCCTGTGCTCCTCAACAAGAGAGGCCACGATAGTGAGAGGCCCGCACACCGCGATGAAGAGTGGCCCCTGCTTGCCACAACTAGAGAAAGCCCTCGCACAGAAGCGAAGACCCAACACAGCAAAAATAAATAAATAAAATTAATAAAAGGCAGAATAGGTGATAATGTGCCCCGAGCACACTAAAAAAAAAAAAAGAAAAAAAAAGTTTTAACAACTATTCTTATTAGCACACTTCCTTAAATAAATTATTATTTAGTGAACAAACTAGAGCAGTTTGGAATGTCAGTAGAACTTTATATTTAAGTCATTCAGTTCTTGGCATTTTAGGCTTCATTGGAGCAGAGCAGTGAAAGGATTTTCTACACTTATGATGTGTACTTTTCTGTTCCCATGTTGCATTAGCTTCAGCTTTAGATTTCCACATTTTTTGTTTGTTTTAAAGCTATTCTTTAATACTCATTTAATGTGTTGGACCTAATCATGCAGTCATGGTAATCTATACTTGAGTAAAGACAATGGAATTGGACTCACAGCTGAAATTTAATTTTGTTCCAATCATTATACAAGCAAAGCAATAAAACTTCAAAGTCATTATAAAATCTGGCAAATACACCTATATAAAAATGCACATGTGTCATATTAAGATATTCTTTCTCTTTTAGAATTAAAACTAAACTTCAATAAAAAACTTGTTATCATTTATTATAAAAATAGACAGAGATGAAAGGTAATAATACAAGAGCCCTTTTCCAGTTCTTTGACCACTGCTATTTGTATACCTTTTATTCTTAATATTTTTGAATACTTACCAATTTATAATGCTATTTAAACCTGAAGGGGCACTTTTATTATAAGTCCAATTGATTTTGGCTAAGCATATAGTATCTTTTCCCAAAGATGCCTAATCAATTTTCATTTAAAGATAGAATCAACTAATAATTAATTCTCTAGAATCTATCATTGTCAGGCAGATAATTTATGACTAGGGTTGCATTTCCACTGAAACAGAGTCATGCATTCACAAAGATTCATCAGTGCCAGTGATTGAAGGCAACAGTGGCTTAATTGTTTTGGAAAAATAATTTTCTACAAACTGATTTCTGCATATTACCATTCTGCAGTAGAAACAGCATCCCAGTAATTTCATGTTAATCTTATGAAAACAGAAACCATTCTGACTCATGGTTTCTTCAGAAAATAGCTTTGCATACTACACTGATAAACATTTTCAGGACAGCCCTTGCAAATTCTCAGTCCAGATCCCATGTGTGAACTTTCATGAAGGTTTATATAATTTCCATATATTCACATTCACTGGTTCACGTTGTAAATCCCCTGCCAGTTCAGCTCCTTCCGCATCTGAAACACGTATTCCATTAAAGCATTCTCAGGAGGGGTTATCAGCGGAGATGGGAAGAACAAGCCCCATCTGGAGATCCTGTATTTATTTTCCATGTTTCAGTATAGCATATTTCTTTTTTGTGGGCTGTTGGTATTTCATGACATTCAAATGTGCATATGAGTGACTTTATCTAAAAAAACAGGAAGTGTGGGATATTAGAAAAAAATAAAATTATATGGTGACACAAAAATATCCTTCTTACACTGGGTATCCTTCTTACACTTATATTGACCTCACTTATATTACATTGTTCGCAGCTACTTTCAAAGGTATACGTCAACATTTTCTGCCTCTTTTATCATTTACCTTGTCTAGTACAGAACTTCCTGCCTAATAACCTCTTAGCATGTTTCAGGCCCACTGTTTAGACTTGTTCGTACTGCTTTTTCAAATGTGCAACTCAGTTATATCATTTGGACTCCTTTAAGCAGCAAATAATCTTGACTCAAACTGGCTTAAATGATAAGGAAAGTCATTGTTTCTCATCAGAAATAGTTCGAGTGTCATCTGTGTGTTCCCATCCTCTGTTGACTTGGTAACACCAATTCCAGGTCCAGATTTCCTATTTGGATACAGCAGCATCCCTAGGAAAGTGGGGCTGGGACTGTTTTCCTCTATCTATACCTTAGGAACAGTGGATACTTTCCCAGAAGTCTTACCCTACATACTTCCTAACATGTCTAACAGACCAAAAATGCTCATAAGCCCATTATTAAACCAGTCACCAGCCAGGGAAATGAGAGTCCCATAATTTAGACTCATAATTAGAGAAATCCGTTTGTCAATTCCTGTCGCCACGTACAAGAATACTAAAACATCTTAAAACACTGAGGCAGCAATCAATTTAATTCATGTATTAATTAGGGAGGAACTTATTTTTAATAATGTTAGGTTTTTACATAATGGAAGATGACCCATTTCTCCATTTATTGTTGTCCTGTTTTGTCATTTAATATAATTAAGTAGTGATTCTGCAAGAGGGTCTTTTGGCATTCTTTTTTATTTACTTTGACATATTTTATAATTTTGCTGATTTTTGTTAATTCCATATCTCTTTGGTTAATGGTAGCAAAAAATGATTTATAGTTGAATTCTTATTGTTCTGATATTTTTAGTAGAGCCTTTTAGGTTTCTAATGATATAATCTCATAATTTATCAAAAATGATAATGTCACTTCCCACCTTTTGTATAGGATTTTGTAATTCAGTTTCAGTGCCTTCTCTCATTGCATTAGTTAGAAACTTCTCATCACTATTCAGTGTCAGAAGCAATAAGGGTCAGCCCTGTCTTCTTTCTGGTTTTATTGAAACTGATTTTAGTAATCTTTATTAAAAGTAGACCTTTACTTTTGGTTTCTACCTCAGTACTTATTGAACTTGGAAACTTTCTACTCTACCATGCTTAGAGATAGCTCTGGTATGGCTGCAAAATTTATCAAGTTCTTTCTAATGGTTCTTCATAAAATTGATCCTTAAGTATTTTAGTAAAAGGAATTTTGTTGACAGGTATTCTAATGATTGAATCATCTTTTTATTCATGGGATAAGTCCTAACTTGTCGTGCTGCATTATTCTTTTAAAATGCTGCTGGGCTTTTTTGTTAATCATGTATTTGTAATTTATCATTTGTTTTTATAAATACAATTGAGATTTTTTCCTTTATTAGTTTGTGATAAGAGGTTTGCATACTAGCATTGCAAAATAAGTTGGCAGGCAGTCTGCTCTACACGCTGATCTATTTTCATATCCAAGGAATTATCTACCACTTGAAAATTAAATTTCAATCACCTTGCATTCATTAAATAAATAATTTATAATAAAAGAGTGACCTCTTACTGAAACTTTCAAATATTTTTTTTTAGTAAACACCTCAGCATTTCTAAATAATATAATTTTACTGCTCCTTTTTTGCTTAATGAGGTTAAATATCATCTACTGTCATTTCTGTGGAAGATGAGGATTTAGCACACTTTTGCCAACACCTTCTATTTCCATTTCTTCTATAACCCCAGTATATCCTCTATCGTGTGTCTCCTTTCCTGGTTTATCCTTGTTTCAGAAATTGATAGGACTATGTAATGAAGGACCTCATGAGTTTTTACAAAAAGATGGATTTTATTCTATATGAAATAGGGAGCAGTTAGAGTTTTTTAGTAGAGGAATGGCGTAATGTGATTTCATTTTGAAACGAAATTGAGTTATTTGTAGTGAGGTGGATGGACCTAGAGTCTGTCATACAGAGTGAAGTAAGTCAGAAAGAAAAACAAATACCGTATGCTAACACATATATATATGGAATCTAAGGAAAAAAAAAAAAAAGAACCTGGGGTAAGATGGGAATAAAGACAGAGACCTACTAGAGAATGGACTTGAGGATATGGGGAGGGGGAAGGGTAAGCTGTGACAAAGTGAGAGAGTGGCATGGACATATATATGCTACCAAACGTAAAATAGATAGCTAGTGGGAAGCAGCCGCATGGCACAGGGAGGTCAGCTCGGTTGGTTGTGACCACCTAGAGGGGTGGGATAGGGAGGGTGGGAGGGGGGGAGATGCAAGAAGGAAGAGATATGGGAACATACGTATATGTATAACTGATTCACTCTGTTATAAAGCAGAAACTAACACACCATTGTAAAGCAATTATACTCCAATAAAGTTGTTAAAAAAAAAAGATCATTCTTTTTATTGTGTGGAGATATTTTAGGAAGCCAGAAATGGAAATGGAAGTAAGGAGATCACATGGGGAGCTATTGCAGTGGACTAGGTGATAGAGGGAAGTGGTTTGAATAGGGGAGTAACACTGGACACGAAGAGAGCAGACAGATTTATAGTTTGATGTAGAAGCAGAGTCAATGAGACTTGTCATGGATTTGATGTAGGGGCTGAAGAAGAGTCCCCAGTGATGACTCCCAGGTTTTTGCTCACAGCAAATGAACGTACTGCCATTTTCTCCGATGGGATAGACTTGGGAGGAATAGGTGGAAGTGGGTTGTGGGTTATTCCGAATTCTGCTTTGGGTCTGTTTATTTTGAAATGCCTGTTGTGAACTATATTTAAGATATTCTTATTTTATCCCATCTTTGTGAGCATCCCTTCTAAGTTTTCCTTACGGAATCTTTTTCCTTTTCCTTGTGAGGTTTCATAGTATTTTGCCTGTTTCTCATTCTACATCAGGCACAGTAAGTTCTATCTGTTTCTTTGAATTCATCCCTTATCCACCTTCCTTTCCATTTGATGCTTCAGCTGTATGTAAGTATCTGTACCATGTGTAAATATCTATAGGTTCTCAAACAACATCCTCTTGTACAGTTTTTGCACCAAAAACCTCTCTCCTTGAAACGTTATTGATCTTGACTACGGAAAATCATCTTTGAAGCCCCCAGATTAAATATTTTAAATTAGAATATAATTTTCTCTAGAGTTTTTTTTGTTCTCCTTATAAAACTTTCTCCATTGACTGCACTTATTGTAATGTATTGTTATGCCATTATCCATGTGACCATCGACTAAAGATGATGAGCATCTTGGGAATCGTGGTTGTGTCTTATGCACTCATTGGATGGCACGTATGGTAAGCCAGGCACACTTGTGGAGGAGCACAGTGATATTAATGGTTCCTGACTCCAAGGACCTAACAATTTGGTGTAAAGAAAATAACCAAAAACTGTCAGATAGAGAAATAAAATGCAATGGAAAACATAATAAGGAAAATCAACATCTTTATGAAGTCAGGTAAATTCTCCCTGAGTATTAGAGGAAGTCATCCAGATGTGATGCAAGTTGACCCACAAACTGGATGCAGGCAGTCAGAGGCACCGCATCCTTACCCCATTCTTAGAATGTATATTCTGCCCAGGGTTCCCACAGCTGTGACCTTTTCAAGGACACAGACTCCAGAGAGCAATGTGTCCTTGAGGCCATCTGGACAGAAGATGTGACTGAACCCTTCAGACCTCCTAATACTCTTAAGGTTCTGGAGGGTCGGTGCAGAGATCTACTCATCATGCAGCTGCCCAAGACAAACCTGGTAGGTTCCCTTGCTTATGAAAACTGCTGTCTACAAATCTGGAATGGTCTGCCTCTTTCTTTGGTCTCTCCTTCTTCTTCTGTATGGGGACCAATTTCAGATTTCACACAGAAAGCTCCTGAGTTTGCAAACCAACACTGAGGGAAGCCTAATGGAGAAATGTCTTGAAGATTGAATATAAGCTGATTAAACCAAGAATGTGATCTAAGGGTAGGCAGTGTCCTAGCCAAGGCTACAGCAGGTGCCAGGTTCCCAGGTGAGAGAGAAAGCATAGGTATTTAAGCAATGAAAATAATTAATTGAATTCGAATTCAAAGAGAATATGTAGCGAGAAGTATATTTGGAACCAAGCTATAGATTATACTATGGATATTTTAAAATCTATTTTGACTATGTCAAATCTGAAGTTGCCAGCTTTTTCTGTTTGTAAATATACATATGTATCATGACCAAATTTTTCTCAAAATTGGTTTGATTTTTCTCAGTTGCTTTCCCTTGTTTATGACCTTTTTTTTACATTTTTTGAAAATGTAAAAAATTGAAAGATTATCTAGTTTCTGTGCTATTTTAGACAAAATTTAATGTCTTAAAGACATGAGGGGACATTTAATATTTTAAAGAAGTGTATGAATGGGAAAAATACACTATTTTTTTTTAGATAAAAAGGAATAAGATACTAACAGTTTTACCTATTCACCTATATATTTCAAGCACCTGGCACTTAGAAGATATTCAATAACTATTTGTTGAATGAATGAATTAATCCAGGTTAAATACCTTTATATGTAACCATTAACTTCTTTGGATTAGTTTCTTTCTCCTAAATTTTCAACTGGACATATAACAATTGCAGATACCATTTAGAAAAAGGCAACAAAAACATTCAAATTTTTTATAATATTAAAAAAATTGTTTTTACTTGTGAATCTTTCCATCTTTGGACTGCTTACATTCTTTACATATTTGCACTGAAAATGACCATAATAAAATGGAGTCTGTTTTGTGTATTTTAACTTTATAGCATAGATATTTAGTAATTTTATATGTAAAATACATTTTATAAACATTTTATGATTGTTCTATTTACTATAATTGAATTAACTTTAAATAAAATATTAATAATTTTTCCACTATTATTCACCTGTTTTTACCAATTTTTTTTTTTTTTTTTTTTTGCTTTACGCGGGCCTCTCACTGTTGTGGCCTCTCCCGTTGCGGACGCGCAGGCTCAGCGGCCATGGCGCATGGGCCCAGCCGCTCCGCGGCATGTGGGATCTTCCCAGACCGGGGCACAAACCCGTGTCCCCTGCATCGGCAGGCGGACCCTCAACCACTGCGCCACCAGGGAAGCCCCCCAAATTTTTGTTCAAATATAATTCCACAAAGATATTGTTATGCAATGATCTTTGAATTCTGTGAATCATAAACTTAATTCTTTTACTAATGTAATGATTTTATATCTAAATTATACATATACTCATATTTTTCTTCAAAATCGAACCAATTTAGAAAATAAACTATAAATTTAGAAAATAAACTTCTTTTTAGCCTTAAGATTTGTATCATTATTGAAAACAATGTTTTGCTAGCCTAGAATGTAAAAGTCATCATTTAACTTTTCTTCATATTATCGAAGATAAACATTTTCCCAATTATTGACTCACTCTTTTTATTTTCTCTTGTTTTCACTGTTTATATGTTTCCAAGTTTATTATTGTGACCTGTCATTTTTCTTGTAAACTTGAATGAATTCTTTTTATAAAACACATGTGGACTCTGTATCACATGTGAAAAAATTTATTTCTAGAATATCTTTATTGTGATTTAAATTATAATCCGCAGAGTTTTAAATTCTATATGTTTTATGTCAATATTTTATTTGTTGTTATTGCTTAAAGATAAAATTGTTATTTTATTCTTTATTTGAACATTGAATTCTTTGAACGAAGTATTTGAACAAATTCTTTTGCTGTTTATAGTAAAGCCCGACAGAAATGGTTAACAGCAGGCTTACCTTCTGTTCTCTTTCCTTGCTAAAATGATGTCCCTGGTAAAGAAAAAAAGATGTCTTGGTCAAATGCCCTTGTAAACACACTGACAGAATTCTTGTCAGATATGTTAATAGTATTTACTATTGGGAGAATCCTTATCTGTGAAATTCATTTAGCAAAATATACCTGGTTAATCTAGTATTTCTTATGATCAAGAAACAGAAATACAGAAATGTATTAACTTGTGGAGCAGTGCTCCTTAGAAAAAGTCATGTAAGCTTTGTAGCTCTAAGTGTAAAATGGAGGTATTTCAAGTCTGAAACAACTCCCTCTTGTGTAATTGATAGGACTGTATTTATTACGTAGAGATTTCAATGTTGACTTGAGATGGGCTAATCAGCAGTCCCAGGCCACTGTTTTGCCTGAGCCTTGAAATTACTGGTATTATTAAAATTGCTTAGTAAGTGTAGGTATCACCTAATCACTGATACATCTGAGTGTCATTTGATGATCCAGTCTTTGTGTTATCTCATGAGGTGAATTGCAATTATTGATGTTAATTTTACTAAATATTCTTCCATTTCCTCATGTTTTCAAAAAGCTTTCACATATATATGTATAAATGTGTGAAGCACGTGTGTGAGTATAGTCTGTGGACAATATTACTTTTTTCCATCATTAGTGTTTTTTATTTTTAAATTTATTTTATTGAAGTATAGTTGATTTACAATGTTGTTAATTTCTCCTGTACAGCAAAGTGATTCAGTTATACATATCTGTATATTTATATATTATATATATACTTTTCATATTCTTTTCCATTTTGGTTTATCACAGGATATTGAATATAGTTCCCTATGCTATACAGTAGGACCTTGTTGTTTATCCATCCTATATATTATAGTTTGCATCTGCTAATCCCAAACTCCCACTCCTTTCCTCCCCCACCACCACCCTCCCCGCCGTTGGAAACCACAAGTCTGTTCTCTGTCTGTGAGTCTGTTTCTGTTTCGTAGATATGTTCATTTGCGCCATATTTTAGATTCCACATGTAAGTGATATCATATGGTGTTTATCTTTCTCCTTCTGACTTTACTTAGTATGATAATCTCTAGATCCATCCATGTTGCTGAAAATGGCATTATTTTGTTCATTTTTACGGCTGAGTAGTATTGCATTGTATATATGTACCACATTTTCTTTATCCATTCATTTGTTGATGGACATTTAAGTTATTTCCATGTCTTGGCTATTGTGAATACTGCTGCTATGAACATAGGGTTGCATGTATCTTTTTGAATTAGTTTTGTCTGGATATATGCCTAGTAGTGGGATTGCTGGATCATATGGTAATTCTATTTTTAAATGAAACAACCAACAAGGGATTAATCTCCAAAATATACAAACAGCTCATGCAGCTTAATATCAAAAAAACAAACAACCCAATCAAAAAATGGGCGGAAAATCTAAATAGACATTTCTTCAAAGAAGACATACAGATGGCCAACAGGCATGTGAAAAGATGTTCAACATCACTAATTATTAGTTTTTTAAGGAACCTCCATACAGTTCTCCATAGTGGCTGCACCAATTTACATTTCCAACAACAGTACAAGAGGGTTCCCTTTTCTCCACACCCTCTGCAGCATTTCTTATTTGTAGACTTCTTAGTGATGGCCATTTTGACCGGTGTGAAATGGTACCTCATTGTAGTTTTCATTTGCATTTCACTAATAATTAGTGATGTTGAGCATCTTTTCATGTGCCTGTTGGCCATCTGTATGTCTTCTTTGGAGCAACGTCTATTTAGGTCTTCTGCCCATTTTTCAGTTGGGTCGCTTTCTTTTTTGTTGTTCAGTTGTATAAGCTGTTTGTATGTTTGGGAAATCAAGCACTTGGTGGTGGCATCGTTTGGAAATATTTTCTCCCAGTGCACAGGTTGTCTTTTCATTTTGTTTATGGTTTCCTTCACTGTACAAAAGATCATAAGTTTGATTAGGTCCCATTTGATTATTCTTGCTTGTATTTCTATTGCCTTGGGAGGCTGACCTAGGAAAACATTGGTACAATTTATGTCAGAGGATGTTTTGCCTATGATCTCTTCTAGGAGTTTTATGATGTCATGTCTTATATTTAAGTCTTTAAGCCATTTTGAGTTTATTTTGGGGAGAGTTATAACTTCATTGAGTTACATGCGGCTGTTTGGGTTTCCCAGCACCACTTGCTGAAGAGACTGTCTTTTCTCCATTGTATATTCTTGCCTCCTTTGTTGAAGATTAATGACCATAGGTGTGTGGTTTTACTTCTGGATTCTCACTTTTATTCCGTTTATCTGTATGTCTATTCTTATGTCTGTACCACAATGCTTCTGTTACTGTAACTTTGTACTAAGTGTTGAAATCAGGATGTGTGAGTCCTCCAACTTTGTTTTTCTTTTTCAAGATTATTTTCTCTATGTGGAGTCCCTTGCAATTTCATATGAATTCTAGGATCAGCTTTTATATTTCTGCAAGAAAGGCTGTCAAGATTTGGTAAGGATTGCATTGTATTTGCAGATTTCTTTGGGTATTATTTCCTTCTTAAAAATAATAAAATGTTCCAATCCATGTACATGGGATATATTTCTTATTTAGATCTTCTTTAATTCCATCAGCAGGACTTTAGTTTTTGCTATACAGGTCCTGTACCTCTTTGGTTAAATTTATTCCTAAATAATTTTTTTTTGTTGCTATTAAAAATCAAATTATTTTCTTAGTTTTCTTTCCAGAGTATTCATTGTTAATGTAATGAAATACAATTGATTGCTGATTTTTGTGTGTTGATATTGTACTCTGCAACAATGTTGAATTTGTTCATTAACTTTAATAGTTGTGTGTGTGTAAACTTTAGAATTTTCTATGTATAGAATCATGCTATCTGTGATTAGAGATGGTTTTACTTATTCCTTTCCAATTTGAATGCCTTTTATTTATTTTACTTGCCTAATTGCCTGTCTACAACTTCCAGTAAAATGTTGAATAGCAGGGCCAAAAGTGGGCATTCTTGTCTTGTTTCTGATCTTAGGGTGAAAAAAGTCAGTCTTTCACCATTGAGTATGATGGTATTTGGGGATTTTCTTATAAATATCCTTCATCATGTTGAAGAAATTCTCTTCTCCTGTTTTGCTGAATTTTTTTAATCATGAAATGTTCAAATATGTCAAATGCTTTCTCTCCATAAATTGAGATAATCATGTGTTTTTCCCCTAGTTCTCTTAATGTGGTGTACTATGTTAATTTTTCTTATGTTAAAATATACTTACATTCCTGAGATAAATATCACTTGGTCATGGTGTATACTCCTTTTTATATACTGTTGAATTCAGGTTGCTAGTATTTTGTTGAGAATTTTTTGCATTTATATTCATAAGTCTTATTGGCCTGTAACTTCTTTTCCCCTTTAATGTCTTTTTCTGGCTTTGGTAGCAGGGTAATGCTGATCTCATGGAATGAATTAGGACATGTTTCCTCCTCTTCTATTTTTTGGAAAAGCTTGAGAAAGATTGGTGCTAATTCTGCTTTTAATGTTTGGTAGAATTCAGCAGCAAAGCCATCTGGTACTGTACCTTTCTTTATTGGGAGGGTTTTTAATTAATATTTCAATCTCCTTATGTGTTACAGACATGTTCAGATTTTATATTTCTTTTTGACTCAATTTTGGAAGTTTATGTCTTTCTAGGAATTTGTCCATTTAATCAAGATTAGCTGTTTTGTTGGTATACAGTTGTTTATAGTATTATCCTATAATCACCTTTATTTCTATAAGTTTAATAGTAATGGCTCTACTGTCACTTTTGATTTTAGTAATTTTCATTTTCTCTTATTCTTCTTAGTTAATCTAGCTGTAGGTTTGCCAATTAAAAAAAAAAACTTTTCTAAGAATCAACTTTTGGTTTTATAGGTTCCCTCTGTTATTTTCTATTCTTAATTTTGTTTATGCATTAATCTTTATTATATTCTTCCTTCTGCTAGCTTTGAGCTCAGTTTTCTCTTCTTTTCCTGGTTTCTTAAGGTGACAGCCTGTATTATTGACTTGAGAACTTCCTTCCTTTTCAATGGGCATTTACAGCTATACATTTACCTTTGAGCACTGCTTTTGCCTCATCCCATAAGTTTTGTTATGCTGTGCTTTTAATTTATCTCAAAAGTATTTTCTCATTTTCCTTGTGATTTTTTTCTTTGAACCATTTGTTGTTTAATTTCCACATATATGCAATTTTTCCAGTTTCCCACTTGTAATTGATTTCTGTTATTGACTTCATTCCACTGTATTTGGAGAAGATAGATTGTATGATTTTTAGTTTGTTAAATTTTACTTAGATTTGTTTTGTGGCCTAATATTTGTGATCTGTCCTGGGGAAATGTTTCATATGCATTGAAGAGAGTGTCTATTTTGACGTTTTTGGGTGGAATGTTCTATATTTTTCTGTTATGTCTAGTTGGTTTACAATGTTGTTCAGTTCCTCTTTTTCCTTACTGAACTTCTGTATGGTTATTCTATCCATTATTGAAAGTGGGACATTGAATACTCCATTATTGTAGAACTATTTCTCTTCATTTCTGTCCATTTTTGTTTCATATATTTTGGGCCTCTGTTTTGAGGCTCTGATTATATTTGTTATATCTTCTGGATGGAGTGATGCTTTCTTGAATATATGATGTCTCTTGTAACAATTTTTGACTTAAAGTCTATTGCATCTGATGTTATTATAACTACCCAAGCTCTCTTTTGGTTACTATTTACATAGTATCAGATTTTACATCCTTTCACTTTCATCCTATTTGTATCTTTGGATCTAAATTGAGTATCTTGTAGACAGCATATGGTTGGGTCATTTTTATTAAATTCTAATCTGCCAACTCTGCCCTTTGATTGGAGAGCTTAAAAATTTACATATGGGGCTTCCCTGGTGGCGCAGTGGTTGAGAGTCCGCCTGCCGATTCAGGGGACGCGGGTTCGTGCCCCGGTCCCGGAAGATCCCACATGCCGCGGAGCGGCTGGGCCCGTGAGCCATGGCCGCTGAGCCTGCACGTCCGGAGTCTGTGCTCCGCAACGGGAGAGGCCACAACAGTGAGAAGCCCAAGTACCGCAAAAAAAAAAAAAAAAAAAAAAAAAAAAAAAAAAAAAAAAAAAATTTACATATGAAGTAATTACTGGTAAGGAAGTACTTCTGCCATTTTGCCTTTTTTCTATATGTCTTATACAATTTGTATTCTTTGTTTCTTTTCCTTCAATACTGCCTTCTTTTGTGTTTAACTTTTTTGTAGTGCATGATTTTAATTTCCTTCTCATTTCTTTTTCTGTATATTTTTAAAGATTTTTTTCTTAATGATTACCATGGGGATAAATTTATTAAAAAATAGTTTGAATACCTACTTAAGTTTGATGGTATACAAAATCTTTGCTCCTATACTACTTCATCTCTCCCTCTTTGTGTTATTGTCAGAAATTATATCTTTCATATGCTGTGTACTCATTAACATAGATTTATAATTATTATGCATTCATTTGTCTTTTAAATATTATAGAGAACAAAAATGATTACAAACCAAATATACAGTAATACAACTTTTTTACATTTACCTATGTAGTTTCTTTCACTGGTGTCCTTTATTTCTTCATATGGCTTGGGTTTACTGATCTGTTTGGCATTTCTTTGAGGCCAGGTCAAGTGCCAGTATTTCCCTCTGCTTTTATTTTTTTCTGGTAATGTCTTCAAAGTAACCTTTGAAGGTTACTTTTGCAGGATATGAAATTTTTGGTTGACATTTTTTCCCAGCACTTTAAATATGTTATTCCGCTGCCTTCTTACTTCCACAGTTTCTGATGAGAAATTGGCTGTTAATCTTATTGTGGCTTCCTTGTAAATGGCAAGTCATTTTTTCTCTTGCTGCTTTCAAGTTCCTCTCTTTATCTTTCAACAGTTTGATTGTGTCTTGCTGTGAATATTTTGACATTGATTTTATTTGGAGTTAGGTAACCTTCTTGAATGTGTAGATCACGTCTTTCATCAATTTTGGAAGCTTTTCAGACATTATTATTTCAAATATTATTTCTCCTTCATTGCTTAGTCAGACTATTTGAATTTCTGCCTTAGCCTTCACTTACTGTTTAAAGATAGCCAGAGGTGGAAGCTTATCCTCTTCTCAGTTCTTTTCTGAGAACTCATCTAGCTTTGGGCATGTGCAACAGACTTCTGGAATCCCCATACAGGAGTTCTTTAACAGCTTTATTTCAAAGGTATCTCCTCCTACCCCAGCCTCTTACTTCCCAGGCTTTTTGGTCTGTCTGCTGCTTGCCCCATCTGTTTTATCTTACCCCAGATGGTAGCAGGTAGTATATACCTTTAAATTCTTTCAATAATTGCCACAGAGTGGTCATTCCAGCCCTGAAAGAATTCCAAAGGAGGGGAAACAAAAACAAATCCTTGAGAAGATTCCATAGGGGGCTACAAGACAGGACTTGATGTATAATAATAATTCTTTGAGAACAAGATCTGTACTCTTGTTCTTGCACCTCAATGATACCAGGAAGTTTCATAAGAAACATGGTCTTACATCCCTATGGTCACCTCTGATCTAGGTAATGAGGGGTGGGTGGTAGGCAGGTAAGCAAAATTCCACAACATTCTCTTACAAAAGTTGAGGAGCTTATTTATTTATTAAGCACGCCCTTGTTTTTTTGTAAGATTTTAATTAGATTCCAATATTCTGAAAAAGTTGATTCTGACAGTTTTTGCCAGATCAATCACTGTTTCAGTGGAGGAATGGAACTTAAGTTCTCCCTACACTTCCACTTTCCTTGGGAGCACCCTAATAAGTGTATTATTGTTTATGGGAAGGTTACTCATTTATTTGCAGTTATCTAATAAACAATTTAAAAAGTTTAGAATGCATAGAATTTGACCAGTTCCCTCAGATTTTCAATATATTTTCATACATTGTGACTGACTAAGATGACTAGAGAAAGCTGAAATAAAGCTAGCAGTACAAGAAGCCTAACATGTTTGCTCTAAAAAAATCCATCAAATACTCAGGAGTGATGGCATGAGGTCCCTCTGAAAATGAGGCTGGATGTGGGTATGCAAACAGTAATATCAGTTGAAGCTTTGTTTAGTAAGTTGCCAGAAACTGAGATTATCCTTCTCATAGACACACACACACACACACGCACACACACACACACACACACACACACACACACACACACTCACATAAAGACAAATGCTAGCAGAAGTCTAGAGGTTTATTTTCTGGAGAAGCTGACCTCAACTGAATTTGAACTACTGAACTATGAAGTAGTTTGTACCATACACTAAAGAAAAATTAAGTAAATTCTCTGTACTGTAGAGTGAGTCACTTATTCTTCTAGGCTTCCATAGTGGTAGTGGTTTCCAGGTAGGAAATTGATAGGCTTTTCTTCTGGGAAACCTAACTAGCTCCAAAGAAACAATATAAATGTACTATTGTTTAGTGTTCTCCTCACCCAAGTGACCCAGCAGGATTACTCTATAGTAAAGCCAACAAATCAAAACATCCTGGTTCTGCACCATGGAGTTTCCTTATAGTTTTTAACTGCTGCCTTAAATATGGGAAGACATAAATGGGTCCCTAGACATCTGAGAAGAGCTTTTAACATGAAAGACCTAGATTAAAACAAAGAGAAAATATGTGGAAGGTGTAGAGAAATAAAGTTATTTCCTCTCTATTTTTTGATAAAAAGTATGGCCATGGTTTTTATTTTTTAATGCTTTGTTATACTCAGTAGGTTAGGGTATTGTTTTATGTTGATGAAGATTTAGTTAGAAGTATGTTTTTTATATTTATATCAGCTTGATTAGTTTTGGTTTAAAAAATTCATATGTAACTTCTAATTACTTTCTAAAATTTTGGAAATTTTTATGTAATGATGGAATTGCTATAATTATTTTCCAAGTCTGACCTAATATACTACTAAATATGTCTAGTGCTGGTCATTTTTGAATAGATGCTAATGTGTGTGTGTGTGTGTGTGTGTGTGTGTGTGTGTGTGTGTGTGTGTTGAGGGTAAAGGGTTGGACACTGTGTAGAGAGAGAATATTCCTTAGTTATCTTATTACTTTCCTAAACTCAGTCTTCTGCATTTTTCACTTTTTAAGCTATTATATTGGATTATTGATTAATTATTTTTTTTTTTTTTTTTTTTGCGGTACGCGGGCCTCTCACTGTTGTGGAGCACAGGCTCCGGACGCGCAGGCTCAGCAGCCATGCCTCACGGGCCCAGCCGCTCCGCGGCATGTGGGATCTTCCTGGACCGGGGCACGAACCCGTGTCCCCTGATCGGCAGGAGGACTCTCAACCACTGTGCCACCAGGGAAGCCCCGATTAAATATAAATTATTAAAATTAATTCAGTTTTTTGATTTATAAACACAATAATTATGCAGAATTTTTCATTACTTTATATATTCTGTCTTATCTGCTGGTTGTTAAATTACACTTTTTTTTCTAATTTTGCTTATTTTAATATTTTCTTAATTATATTTTTAGAAGTTTATTTTATCCTTAATCATAAGAATCTGTATAACATGTAAGAGAAGACATGCTGTGAATGAAAAAATAATTTTTTTAAAGTATTGCTCTATCTGTTTTCTGTGATTGCTGACATCTGAAAAGTATATCTAAAAATTTCCTTTGAGATATAACGAATTATTTTAAATACCGGTGTGCACTAAGAGCCTTTTCTTTGCTTTGAAATGATTCCATAATATTTGATACACTGATATAGGTTATTTACTCAGTTTTTAATTTTCCCATCGGTAAATTCAGCAGCTGTCTATAATCACAACATAGTCGTTTAGAACATGAAAGGAAGTCTACCATAGTTAAATGAACCCACATGGGGAATTTAGATAGGCTGAACACTATTACCCATTTTGGGCGACCTCCATCCTGGCAGCACTGATGCCTGTAATCCTTAGAAGTCCCTGTGATCAGGAATAAACTCAATTGGTTAGGTGTTTAGTTTGCTCTGTTTAACACTTGCTTATTCAGTTCTGTGTTTCATAATATGAAGTTCAGAATAATTTAGGGTGAAAATATTTTTCATTCCCACAAAGCATTTGCTACAGAAATCCAGTGCGCATATTGGAGGCACATGGTATCATTTCGTGGTATCATTTTTCAATTTCCAAAGCAATTCTTCAGGTGAAATATGACTTTATGGTTTAAGGAGTCATATTTACCACAAGCTAATGGGATATTTTAGAATATATACACAGCTGTATTCTAAAGAATATGGGTACTTTAAAATATTTTTTAGTGGGGATAATTAAAATAATGTTGATGGTCCTTAGAGTACAAATATGTGATTCAGTAGAACACTGAGTACAGAGGCACTTTTTTCCTACTAGCTCATGACAGATTTTAGACATGTAGTTATTTTATTTTGGAAGAAGAAAGATTTTCCAAATTGAAAATAAATATTTTAATGTTGGAGAATTAAGTAGGCTATTATCACAATGATGGCTAGAAAATATTAACAGATCACAATTGTGACATTGTGTCCTGAATGGTCTATACTTGATTCATTTTTAACAGATATGGCTAAGGATATATTTAAAAGATGAGGAGCACCAATGCCCTCTCATTGACAGGGAAATAAACTACCTCCCAACAGGTCGACATAATCGTAAATGTTAATATCTCATATTCTAATGAGACAAGATGAATTATGGTAGAATTGAGAGTGACATTACACAACGAGGAAATGGTGAGTGAAATTTCCCATTTATTCAGGAAATTCTGAGTCATTGTATGCTCCTGAACTCTTCATGTATCCCCATTTTTTTTGGTTCAATTCTTGTTCTAGTTGGCTAGTCTTTGATTATTCTGTCTTCCCTCAAGTCTTTGCAAAGGCAATGATAGCAGTTGTGGTGTAATACAGAAAATTTCTAATGTTTGGTCAAGCGATGGACACCTTTTTTGTCCCCTAAATGAAGTATTACTCAAAATGCCATATAGACTATAACAAAAGGAGAGCCCAAGTCATCTTCTGCTTACCATCGCCCTTGCTTCCTTTGACAGTGTTTCATGAACTCTAAAAAAGGAATCAGTTGTTCCTAGGTAAAAAAAAAAAAAAAAAATACTGTATTTTCGTTTGTTTTAAAGCCGAGGCTTCCTCTCTAAGTAACTGCAGCATTTAAATATATTTTTGGAAAGACATGTCTGATTTGACTTGCTACCATTTTTTGATTCACATAGATTTTATGTTGAGGATCATGCATTTTGGTACAAGTTAAAGTGTGGTACGATAGCTAAACAGATTTAACACACTGAGAAGTGTATGGAATTTGTTTTACACAATACCAACTGCTTGGTTGTTTGGAAATGTTTGCCTGTGGGTGACTACGAACAGAGAATTTAAATACTATTAAAGACACACATTCCACCTTCACCAAGAGGGATTTTCCATTATGACAAACAGAAACATCTTGCTAGGTCAGAATGACTGACTATTACTTACATTCTACTTCTACTACATACTACTTCTCATGAGTTACAACTGTGTCATCGACGTATTCCTCTCTCATGCAATGTTTGGTGATAATGCAGTTAAAACTTCCCTGTTCTTTATAAACACTGGGAGTTAGTTTTAATTTTCAGTTTTACTTTTTATGAATTAAAAAAGTATATCTACCATCATTAGGGAGTATATTTTAATTATTAGATGGTGAAACATGGCTAAAAGGACACATTGTTAAAATAAAATTTTTAGCAAGGAATCTAAATCAGATGTAATTAGTACAATTATATCAAATTCCTAACTGTAAGGTGACATTTTCAGTGAGAGTTGCTGTGATGGAATCTCAGGCCCAGGTATTAACTCATGTTTGTTTTTTATTTAGAAGTATGGAGAGGGTAGACAAACTTTAATAAAGCAATGACTCTAGAATTAAATCCTTTGATGAATGACATTTGAGATTTACTGTATGTTCTCTCTTCCCCTTGGATCCACATCCACCCCTCTCCTGCCATTTTTAAAAGTGATTAGATCATTCACAGAGCACATAGAACAGCTTTGTTTTCCCCTTTTCCTATGTTAAGTGATTTTATATCAAGACTAATGAGATGAATATTTTCCTACAATTTATTCTTAGTATTGCATATCCTGTACTTGAATTGGTTTCATTAATTATGCATCCAGCATTCAAGAGAAGATGAGATATCCAGGAAAATAAGATGATGTTTGCTTTAAAAACTCTTATTAACTTAATGTTGGGTCCAAATGAAACCTGTTGTAAGGCCTGGTAGGACTGTGTTGCCATAAGTTTCATTGATACTAATCAGATCCTCTTTGTGCTAATGACAAACTACAGTGTATTACCTTCTCTCATCTGCTAATTTTAATTGAAATTGAGATTCTGTGGTTGTGTACTCATTTCTTGTATTTGATTCGAATATGTGTGTGCATTCAATATTTCTTCCTACAATATAAGGAGTACCAATTCAGTCTTGTGTGTGTGTTTGGACATGGCTTGTTTATACAAACTCCTTCAAATACCAGTAGCTAAAGGCTTGAAAAATTTCTATATAATACTACATCCATTATTGGTTGGTTATGAGTTGTGCTGACAGTTCATGAAAAAAGCCTTAACTTAATATTAGCTTAGTATTTACCTGATGCAGGAAATACCCTTCTTTCTTGAGTTTGAATGACTTTTAGATTAGATACATGATATCATCAGAAATTTAGGTAAGCTTATTACTTTTAAATATTTTAATACAGAACATTTGTTGTTTTCTTATAATTTACATTTCAAAACAAAGGGCAGAGGTACAAAAACTATAGAGAGCATTTTTATTTTTACTTATTTTTTATATTTAGGAGATATATTGGAGTTTCTTCCTTGTTTATGGAGTTATAAAATGTTGATGCTCTAAAGATAATTTATTAAGAAATATTTGACAGATGTTATGTCTTTAAGATTGGTAATACAAGGGTCTGTTTTGTCTTTTTGGTTTGTTTTTTGTTTTGCTGTTAGGTAAATTGAGAGCTTACCACATATCACAAAGGCTTGATTTTGTCCAAATAAATGTATTAAATCTGCTGCTAGAAAGCCCAGTGAAAGTGAACACTTGGTTGAGTCTGTAGGGAACAGGTCCCCACTGAGCCTTTACAGAGGAGCAAATGTTTAAAGAAGAATGGAAAGTAGAACAGACACAAAGTTAAGAGACAAATGTGCAGACTCCTGCTTTTAATGGTATTCCAGGGTTTAGCAAGCCATTAACTTTAGTGCTGTAGAACTGCTGAAAGGAAGATTTAAAAATAAACGTTGTGGCTATCCAGGGACTAAGATGCTGAAGGATCCAGAAAGATCATTTGCTGTTGGAGAGGATCTCCAAGCATGGAAGGTCAAAGTCAATTGAGAAGATATATGGAAATGGTAATTGATTCCCCCTGAAAAGCTGGTGGCCAGTACAGGGAAGGAAAATAAATAAATTGGTAAATCATTGGTGTTTTAAATATTAGGAAAGCCATTTGTAAATCTTTACAGCCTATCTCAAATTTTCTATATATTTAATAAGGACAATTGCCTTTGTGTAAATAAATTGTCAGTAGTTATTGAAAATGAAAATTGTCAGCATTATTGAAGATTTGCTTATGAAGTACTGGGGGAAATTCTCCATGAAATACCATATTTCATCCTGCCAAAGTATCAATCTCTGGTGCACTTCTACATCTTCTAGAATAAGTAACCTTGGTGTATAATCCCCTAATACCTACTGTTACCCATTTTGTCGCTCATTTTCCATCTCTTGTGTGAATTTTAAAATATCACAAAGAGCCAGAAATCTTGTTCTTTTGAAAATGATACATTGGTTTTAATCCTGAGGTTGTGATCAAATTTTCGACTGATGTGGTGTACTGTTAGTATTTTTAATTTTTAAAAATGCAAAAATAGGTCAGGCTTTCCTTTCAATTTAAATCTACTCTTTCAAAAGTAGAGAGAGAAATCTTATCTAGGTTTGATTAATTAGCAATAAAGATGGTTTCCAATAAATCTTTGCTTGTGATTCTTCTTCATATAAAAGGAAACTGACTTGGAGCCAAGTTACCAGCAAGAAATAAATGCCCTTTACTGTTACACTTATTCAGAGATAGGTCTTGGATTGAAGCCACCTATGTAAAAGGAACCATGCATGGTTCATGATGGAAGAGTGCTGTCGATGAAAATGGAAACTTGCATCCTACCGCAGGACAGAAATGAAAAACAAAACAAAACTGACAATGCCTGCCAGGTGCTAGATATTTCTATATACACTAACACACTCAATCTAAAGTCAAGTGCTCTAAATCACCAGGGAAATAATACCATGTATAAAGTACGATGCATAATAACCACAGAGTATGGTTCTGGAGTCAGACTACTTGAGTGTGAATCCCTGCTCTGTCTCATACTAGTTACATGATGTTGGCAAAATACTTATTTTTATGTTCCTGTTTCCTTATTTGTAAAATAACAACACTGATAAGGTTTTAAGGGTTATAAGAGTTAATATTTACATGGCTTTTGGAACAATGCTGAACACACACAACTGCTAGATGAAGGTTTGCTGTTGCTATTTATAGAAGATAAAGATTTAATATCATGAAGTACTGCCTTCTATTGTTATAATCTTTAAAGATGTTATTTAAGCCTAGCTTGAAAAGAAAATGTATATATCTTAATAGCAACATTAGTATCAATATTATTAGATAATACTTAATATTATTACAATTAATTAATACTTAAAATATTCACTATAATAGAATGTATAGCATTGTTTTCAATATTACAAAATAATGTATTTGTGATTAATTGATTACATGTTGTAGAAAAATTGACGATATATACCTAAACAAATGACTACAGTTTTAATTGGATTCTTCCTGATTTTCAGTTTGCTTCATGGCACATGGACTTTAAGGACATTCTGATGCCTGTAAAAGGGAATCGAGCAGTTTCGTCATATTGTTTCCCAGATATTTTGCCTTTATAGATAAGGCCTGGGAATCTACATTATCAAAAATTCCCAAAGACTGAATATCAGTAGGTTGGGACATAAAGTATTTTTTAAAATAAACCTACATGAGAATAGTTTGTAGATAAATTTCACAAGGTCTTGAGGCAATAATGCTGCTTCCTATAGACATTAACATAGAAATAGAAACTAATTGTATAATAGATACAAATTATGAATCCATATTTAAACGTCCAGTGGAAGACTTTCCATCCTATAATTAGTTTCAGTTCTACAAGAAATTATGATATACTGTATGATTATGTGCCTTTGAACACCAGTGAATATTTAATTTATGTTTTGTTGCACTACTCTCATATGTCATATGAAAATATTTGTTCTCACATGTGTCAGATTATATTCTTTTATTTGAAAGCAATCTTTTTTTGAGCCCTCTGTATTATTTCTAAAATGGGTCAAGAATAACAACTTCAAATAACTTGAAATATCTTCTGCTTTTGATGCTGAATAACTGCTGACATATGATTTTATAAATAGACTTTATTTTAAATATGGAAATTCATGGCTTTGTAGTAGTTGAAAATGGGATCTTAATATTTTATAAGCAACTTCTTTTTCCATTTATAATAGAATAGTAAGTAAGCAATGAATTATTATTAAATTTCTTCAGTACATCTGATATTTAGCACATTTAAACATTTATAACTTCCTCCTTTAATTATTCTGTAATATTTTCTGCATATAGATTAAGTTCTTAACTACATAAAAAGAGGTAATAATTATTTTAATAACAATAATGTATGAGTTGATATTTTTCTTGACTATACCACAGAATAAAAAAAGGAAGTGATTTAAAACCTTTAATGAAAAATTATACCTGGATTTAATATTCTTTTGCTTCTGCACTAGTAATTACATTCATTAAAGTTTTAATTTCAAGCAATATTGCCTAGATAAAATTAAATAAGCATCTCCTGTTAGTATCTGTTTATACACTGAACATCATTGCCTTTTACCCTTCATTTCTTGTAATCTACATTCAATTATAATTACTTTTTCTCATTTAATGCTAACCCATATTGTAATAATGCTGCATGTACTGAAAAATTATATAGAGAGCTGCTGGAAGATGTGAAATATTTATTGTACATATAAAATAAGCTTTATATATTCATCTTAACTGAATTTCAATTTGATAAGAACTATGTCTTCTTTAAAACATTATATTAATAAATCTTGGAATAAGTAGGTTGCTGTTTTAGATAAAGGTTTATATATCATTTGCCAAATTCAGTCAACATTTGTAAAATTATTATACAGATCATTCTTGATGGATAATTCTTGATATTCCATTCAATAATTGCTAAAATAGTTTCTTTGTTTATGGAGTTGAGGCTGGGTGATGATCCCAGGCAAACATGATTCATCTTCAAAAATGAATTTGGCTCAATTTTTAAACCTATATAAAGGAAGAAATTGAATTTTTAAATTTCTTCCAGAATCTTCCCGATGCTGCCTCTGACAGTGATAATCCTTATTGTATATTGTACACTCTTCATTCTGATATATGTGAAGAAAGGAAAGAAAAGATGGGAGAAAAAGAGATTTGCAGGGGAAAAGAACATACAATAATTATGATAATGAAAGGTGGGTATCTCCTGTAGGGATTATCACACAATGAAAAATGTTCTTCAGTCTATGGAAAAGGGGATATAAATGCCTCCAAAATATAAGTGGAATAGATTCTTGATGGATTGGCATAGACTTGCAGTTATTTACACTTTTTTTTAAAAGAATTCTATTTTTCAAATAAAACCTAATGAATAAAATGGATGATACAAGTAAAAAATAAATAAATAAAATCAGCTTAATCTGGAGGAAACACAATTATAAAAATTAAAAGAAGAGAGTAGAGATTTACCTTCCCTGAACTTGCTCAAGCCAGGCAGTTCATACTGATAGAATTTTTCCATCCAATTCTGATTTTACTTTTCTTAACTAGATATAACTTAATGCCATCTTTAAAGGAGTTATCTGTGTTTTATTACTTTTTTCAATGTGGTTAGTATCAGTCATTACAACAGTCTTAACTGTGTGGCAGTCTAAATGAAATGTGAGACAGAGTAATTAATCATATTTACCATATTTCTTTAGCTATCATGTTATTATTACTATTATTTTACTTTTGTACTGCACAATCTACAGAATATTGGTAGTTTAAGTCAACCCTGCAGAGTTTAATTTTATCTAATGTAAGAAATTAGAGCTTTGAGGATGAGCAGTATGTTTGTTTTAACTTTTACATGATTTGAATATCAGTCAAAATGGAAAAAACATTTGTGATATATTTGTAGATAATCCATTCCCAAATTAATGAGGTAAATGTATTAGTCACAGATACTGTAATTATGACCCAGAAATTAATGTAAATCATCTTCGAGGCAGGATGAGTGAATGACTCTTTGTAAGTTAGAGAAATGAAGGAGAAAAAAAAAAATGTTAGGTCTTTAGAGAAGAGTTTCCATGCAAATGTTTTATTTATTTTTTCAATAGATCCATTATGTCTGAGCAGATAATTTCATAATATCCAAAGTTATAGCCACATATATATTTTAGATTTTGCAGAAATGCTTGTAGGATTTCTTAGGCCTACATTTTAGGTCCACAACTCAGGCAATGTGGCAGGTAAGGGAACTACAGAATTCAGTGGGAAAAAATAAACAAACAAAAATGTCTTACTACTTCAGCTTCAATGAAAGAGGTGAAGACTTTACAGAAGTTTGAGGTTTGAGTAGCCCCCCCCCCAAAAAAAAAGCCTATAAATTCCATTTGCCTAGTTAATATTTGTTTTATTTTTACAATTAAGTTATTTTTAGAATCATATTTCATTAGAAATGGGAATAAATTAAAATGTCCACAAAGAAGATTATAGACAAATATTGTTAGAATACAGTTGGCGTAAGTTTATAAAAACTTAGGCTAAGAAAAATAAAGGGTAAAAAAAAGGAGTGATGTTATAAAGTCATCAGTTGTATTATGAAAAAAAAAGATAGGCTCATATGTACAACTAAAAGACAACAGAGCTAAGGCAGTTCCACGAGAGGACAATTCTAACATTTCATTTTAAATATATAGTATTTGGCATGATAGGGCATTGAGGTAGATATATATATATATATAGTAGATTGTTAGATAATTGGGCTCAGGGGAGACATGAGGTTTATATCTATATATTCACCTGTCTGTATCCTTTTATTTTCACATGTATCCTCACATACACACAAATAACATAAATGACATATCCATGTATATATGAGAATATATGTGTATGCATATATGAACATCCAAGAATGTGCATGTAGACTTAAGTCTATGGATATGTGTATGTTTGCATGTTTAGCAGGTCACATGAATACAAATAAAAATGAAGCTACAAGATTTGTTGTAATCTGAAAAAGAAATGTAGACTAAGGCACAGAGTGCTGAAGACCGCCTTGAAACATATTCATATTTGAGGAGTGTGATAGACAAATGGAATAAGAGAAGAGGTGATTGATGATACAGAAGGAAAGTTAGTGTAGTGTAGCAGTCTCTTCTCACGGAAGCCAAAGGATGAGAAATTTTCAAAAAGCCTAAACGTGTTCAAATAGCAGCTCAATGCGGCCTTCATCACTGGGGTTAGAGTAGACTCTTGAGAGTCAAATGACAGAGCATGAAGGGACAGGGACGGTGAGAAACGGAGGTAGCTGGTATGGATTACTCAGTTTAAAAGTTTGCCGGTGAAATAAGCAAGTAAAAAATTGTCTTTAAATTTTGTCATCAATTTTTTGTGTTTATAATATCTTATGATTTATGGTTCAGCAGAAATATTATAAACTTTTGAGAGTATTCACTAATCTGAGACTTCAAAAAAAATGCTTGAACGATGTGCACAGAAGTTAGGAGCTATAGTCTCACTTGACTTTGTCATGCATTTTGTTGCCAGTGTGGCTCTAGATAGTTCACAACCATCTCAAGGCTCAGGATACTCATGTGCTAAATGTTAAGTAAGTCCTACTTTATTGCAGAATATTTATAAAAGTTAATTCCATAGATGAAGTTGAACATTAAAATGAACTGCATTGATAACAAAGAAATAAATGTGTCAAGTAGAGTCTACAATTTCAGGAATTAGTGCAAAAGTAAGGAAAAGGTATGGATGGGGGGGGGTATCCTTAAGTTTAGGGAAGGTATGCCTTAATTATAGGCAAGCAAGAAAGAAACCGTGATGTGGAAAAATTACTGCTTCAAGGCCTGAATGGAATTTAACTGATTTAGGTCATAGAGAAAGCAAGAAGGGATGATATCTGCAGCATACTTTAAGAATTAAAACAACTTTCATTTTATTAATTTATTTTATTTGCTTTGGAAAAATATATCTGGAAAATATAGGCAGTGTCTAGAGAAAAACAGTGAATTAGATTCTGTGGGAGTAAGACAGTTTCAAGTTATTTAATCTTGGATTTCCAGTGTTATATAAATGCAAAATAAAACAGGTGGTGCAAAACTTTATCTAGGTCATGCTCCTCTGTTGTTTTAAATCATTTCTATTGAATTAGGCTGGCTGATACCTATAGTGCATGCCTGTTTACATTGTTTTAAAACATGCTTAGAGTTAGGTGGAATTCCTGAAATTTAAGAGAACAATGAAGTCAGGGATAATGATACTTCTTTCGAAACAAGAATAAACGTGAAATACCTATTTTTTAATGGATATTTATACACTTAATGCAGAGATATATTTATTAGAAAGTTCTAATAATTGTTCACTTTCATGTTAGTGAAAGGGAGGCATAAGACATACTCATAATGATTCAGCATGGAGCTAATGGAGAATATCCCTTTAATCATGAGCTTATGCATCTCCTCCTACTCATCCAGTGCAAGAAGTGCTGATAAGCAGTGAAATGGACAGGTTTAAATTTCAGAATTGTCTGCATTTTGGAGATATTAATTGTTAGGAATTAAAGATAGAAAACAAGGAAGAAAAATTTTAAAAGTGACTTGTCAATTGGTGAACTGAGTGTACACTTTGCTAATCATGACCCCATTGCCTTTTTTAAAAAAAGAAATTATTATTAAATTGTTCAGTTAAACTCAATATTTGTTAACTAAGCATATATCTTTTTCTGTACCTCTATACCTACCTATATGTCTTTATCTTCATCTATATCAACCAACATTTATTGTTTGTTGTACTCAATTTTAAAATGGCATTTTTCACAGAACTAGTACAAATTATTTTAAAATTTATATGGAAATACAAAGGACCCCAAATAGCAAAAACAACCTTGAGAAAGAAGAATAGAGCTGGAGATATCATGCTTCCTGACTTCAGACTATACTGCAAAGCTACAGTAATCAAAACAGTATGGTGTTGGCACAAAAACACACACATAGATCAATGGAACAGGATAAAGAGCCCAGAAATAAACCCACACACCTATGGTCAATTAATCTATGACAAAGGAGACAAGAATATAGTCTCTTCAATAAATGGTGCTGGGAAAACTGAACAGCTACATGTAAAACAATGAAATTAGAACATTCTCTAACATCATATACAAAAATAAACTCAAAATGGATTAAAAACCTAAATGTAAGACCAGAAACCATAAAACTCATAGAGTAAAACATAGGCAGAACACGCTTCAACATAAATCACAGCAATTTTTTTTGGATCCATCTCCTAAAGGAAAGAAAAGCAAAAATAAACAAATGGGACCTAATTAAACTTAAAAGCTTTTGCACATCAAAGCAAACCATTGAACAAAATTTAAAGACAAACTACTGAATGGGAGAAAATATTTGCAAATTATATGACTGGTAAGGGATTAATATCCAACATATATAAACAATTCATAGAAGTCGACATCAAGAAAACAAGCAATGTGATTAAAAAATGGACAGAAGAACTGAAGAGACATTTTTCCAAAGAGGAAATGTGGATGGCCAACAGGCACATGAAAAGATGCTCAACATTGCTAATCATCAGGGAAATGCAAATTGAAACCAAGATAAGATATCACCTCACACCTGTCAGAGTGGCTATTATGAAAAAGATCACAAATAACAAATGTTGGTGAGGATATGGAGGAAAGGGGACACTCCTACATTGTTAGTGGGAATGTAAATTGGTGCAGCTACAGTGGAAAACAATTTGGAGGTTTCTCAAAACACTAAAAATAGAACTACTGTAAGACCCAGTAATTCCACTCCTGGATATATATCCCGAAAAACCCAAATCACTAACTAGAAAAAATACAGGCACCCCAATGTTCATAGCAGCATTATTTACAATTGTCAAGATACAGAAGCAACATTAAGTGTCCATCAACAGATAAATGGCTAAAGAAGATTATGCTAAGTGAAATAAGTCAGAAAGAGAAAGACAAATATGGTACGATGTCACATGTGGAATCTAAAAACTACCACAAATTAGTGAATATAACAAAAAAGAAATAGACTCCCAGATATAGAGAACAAACTAGTAGTGGTTACCAGTGGGGGAAGGTGCGGGAGGGGCAATAGAGGGATGGGGGAGTGGGAGGTACAAACTATTGGGTTTAATTAGGCTCAAAGTTGTATTGTATATCCCGGGGAATATAGCCAATATTTTGTAATAACTGTAAATGTAGTATAACCAAAATTTTAAAAAATGTGTTTTTTTTTTTTCCTCAATGGATTCTATTTTTCCCCATGTAGACCTTTTTTCAGCTGGTGTTATGCTGAGATATTTCAACTGAGGGAGATACTTGACTTTTATATATAACAGACTGGAAGGAGCAACTCAATTTATCACATTGATTTTTACTTAGATGGGCTCCTTTTCATGTGTCTTTTAATTTAAGGCCAATTTTGTAAAGGATTTATGTTGAATTTTCTTAGCTTACCATGTGTCATGTAATAAAGGTACATATTAATAAATTTACCTTGATGCTTTTTATTCTGCTTATGACATAATTTCTTTTTATTATAAAACCTATTGGCTCTCATCCTAAAATTAGAAGTCTTACTAGAACACAGAAGGATAATATTCTGTTTATCTTACTTATCATATTTTCAACTAGTCATTAAAAATCAATTGTATTTATTATTGTATCAATTGTATTAGTGTATCATTCAATATTACTGGCTTTAAGTTTTTGACTCTGTTACTCCTACATATTGATTATGAATATATCAAACAAAGTCCTGGGCTTCCCTGGTGGCACAATGGTTGAGAGTCTGCCTGCCAATGCAGGGGACACGGGTTCGTGCCCCAGTCCGGGAAGATCCCACATGCCACGGAGCGGCTGGGCTTGTGAGCCATGGCTGCTGAGCCTGCGCGTCCGGAGCCTGTGCTCCGCAACGGGAGAGGCCACAACAGTGAGAGGCCCGCATACCGCAAAATAAATAAATAAATAAATAAAGTCCTAATGGTCTTAGTATTAAATTTTTTATTAAAATGTGTCTGTTTTAAGAATAGATTTTATGACAAATTAAAAGAAAGTCTATTTTAAACTATATCCCCTTATCTCCATTTATTACACAAAATTAATTCACAAAAAAATTGTTGAGTTCCATAAGGGCAAAATGATAAATCATGAAATGCACCACACCTCTTAAAATTTCTCACAATTACAAAATTGCCAAATTGGTGGAATAGCTGCTATTCACTCTGATTTGTAATACACTTAAAAAACATTATGTGCCCATAGATGAAATAATATTTTTTGCAGATGTTTGGGGTTCTGGAAGAGGGGAATAAATTTAAAGAGGGTGAGAGATGTAATTGTGACATATTCTTAACTGATTCATGTAAGTTGGGTATGGGAAGGGCATTTGGGTAATCCCTTAGCATATTTTAGCATATAAATTTTTATGAATTACCACTCAAGAGTCATTGCTTGTTCCTTAGGTTAAGCAATTTCTTAGATGGTACCAGTAGGTAGTTGGTTCATCTTTTGTCCATTATTTTTTTATTTGAAAGGCTGATGCTTTCATGAAAAAAATCTATTTCGTGTTGCTCTAGAAAGTGAGTTTGTCCAAGGTGTTAATTCTGGATGGTGCTGATTTAAAATATTATCTCCTTTTGTGGCAAAAGAGACAGTAGTTTTAATAGTTGTACAAGGTGCATGAAAAGGTGTGATTTTTTTTAATTAAAAAAATTTTTAATATCTTTATTGGAGTATAATTGTTTTACAATGGTGTGTTAATTTCTGCTTTATAACAAAGTGAACCAGCTATACATATCTCCCTGTGCTATGCGGCTGCTTCCTAGCTATCTATTTTACATTTGGTAGTATATATAAGTCCATGCCACTCTCTTACTTCGTCCCAGCTTACCCTTCCCCCTCCCTGTGTCCTCAAGTCCATTCTCTATGTCTGCGTCTTTATTCTTGTCCTGCCCCTAGGTTCTTCAGAACCTTTTATTTTTTTTGATTCCATATATATGGATAAAGAAGATGTGGCACATATATACAATGGAATATTACTCAGCCATAGAAAGAAATGAAATTGAGTTATTTGTAGTGAGGTGGATGGACCTAGAGTCTGTCATACAGAGTAAAGTAAGTCAGAAAGAGAAAAACAAATACTGTATGCTAACATATATATATAGGGATGTGATTTTTGATATAGAAAATATACTGTCTATATCCAATGTCAATAAGTAACATAGTTTTGTTGCACATTACAAGTAATTTTTTCCATGAACCCCTTATTTTCTTCTATTGAACACTCTATATTTCTCTTTCTTCATAGCCATGTTTCTTCAGTCTGTTTGCTGTTTCCAGTTTCTTATGTCTTACTCAAATTTCTACCAATTGCATTCTGCCTTCTAGCACAAGCATTCCACTAAAACACCTCTCTCTGAAGTACCAGCAATTTCCTTATTGCCAAATCCAATGGGAAACCTTTCATTGTCCAATTTTGAGGTGTTAATTTATGTTGAGTTTTTTTTTTTTTTGCTCCCTGTGTTTAAAAATTTTCCTTCCATACTTTTAAGATGGCAGCATATCCTGAGATAATACCATCAGGAAAGAGTCGGTGACATAGTAGAAAAGAAAAATACAGACTTTGCCTCCAAAGTCTTATTTTAGAAATGTGAATGACATAAGAAAATGGATCCATGACTTAGATACCATGTTTTGGAGAAGTTCTTGTGAAAGATTTTGCCTCAGTTTTGCAGAAGGGAAAAGAGAGACAGGTTTGTGGGTCCCAAGAGCCCCTAAAAAAGAAAGAACATGTATTATTTTTTCAGCAATAGTTTGGGAGAATCAAGAGCACCCTGAGCAGGAACAATTATTTGGACTGTCTGGATTATTTACCCATCAGTAGCCTCACAAATATTCCCATATTCTAAGCGTGGCCCAAATATAAAAGAGAACTCACCATGGGTCATGTGAAAAGGTAAGGTAGGTGTCTCACGGGTACAATGTATGAGCAAAAGATCCCTCACAGGTGGTGGCAACCTTAACACTAAATCTTGGAAACTAAGACATAATTTTCAGAATTGAAGAAAATGACTGAGATTGAGAGTTCTGCCAATCTAATCAAATTATGAGTTCCCCATCAAAAGTAAAGTTTGTAGAAAATCTTTCTTGCACTTCTTAGGTGTTATGAACTGAATGTTTGTGCCTACCCCGGTCCCCTGCAAATGTATATATTGAAGCCCTAACCCCGCAAATGACGTTGTTTGATATTTTTTTTGCAGTAGATTATTATATCTTCATATTCAACTGAGTCCTTGCAATAGACTCCTGTATTCAAGCGAAGAAATGAACTTATTCTGTCATGTGGTCTTAGCTTTAACTTGGACCTCTTTAAAAACATTTTTCCTACCTAGACTCAAGATAATAATATATGCTTATTTTAGAAAATGTGGAAAATCAATACAAATAAAGGTTTTGATGACTTTTTACTAAAATTTTGAGTATTTCATTCCAGATTTTTAAAAACTGCACCCATTGCTATTAACATAAGTGTAAAATGAATAATAGCTAGCATTTGATAAACATTTACTATGTGGCACACTCCTTTAAGAGCTCTACTTGTGTGGATTCAATGGATACTCACAATGGTATGAGGGAGATGCTATTACTATATCTGACTATTTGTCTAGCATAGAGTCCCAGGAATAGAAATCTTTGGAGTAAAAAATTGATACATTTCATAACTCAGTTTGTGCTGTCAGATTGTACTATAGAATATTGGATTGATTTATGCTTCCTCCAGGATTATGTGAAAGTGTCTATTTACTCAACTTGTACCAACAGTGGTTTTTATTATTATTTTTTAATCACTGAAAATATATATGTCTGGTAGGTTAGGAGCTTCATCTCATTTTGGGGTGGATGGTATGCTGTTCTGCACATCTATATCACATGACGGGGATCTGAAAATAAAAATTCCTTGTTCATAATTCTTTTAGTGTGTTCTCTAGCAGTAGGCACTATTATAGTCCTTTATTTCCTTATCCATTAATTAAACAAATAAATCATGGCAACCTCAGCTCTTTCTTTGCTGTTAAAATGCTTTTCTACTTTTTATAAAAGGTCTATATAATTTTGATATTTGTGCAATCTATTATTCCTGGAAATGGAGAAAGGAGTTAAGCTATGACATTGGTGACAAAATGTCAGGAGTCTTCATATTTAGATGAAAAGTTTTCGATACTACTTGAATGGTGCAAACCATCACAAGTCAGGGATATCTTCAGCTTCTCCTGTTATAAACAGGAGTCATCCTTCATTCTTCCCTCTCCCTCCCCACCCTATCCTCATTCAGTCCATCATCAACTCCTATCAGGGTGGCCATCACAACATATCCCAAATCTGTCTCCTTCTCTCCGTTTCCTCTTCTGTCACTCTCAATCGAGTCAAAGTCACCTCTTGCTTAGACTCCTTGTAACTGAGCTCCCCGCTTACCCTCAAAGTCTGATTTTCTATTTTTAGAAATTTTTTACAGCAACCATGATTATTGTAGGTCATTTTACCTTCTCAAATTGTTCGTGGCCCTTCCCTGTAAAGGATTATGTATACTTCCTTGCCCCACTTTTTAGACTCTGCCGTATGAGTTGCTTTGCCTATTAGAATGCGAGTGAAAGTGTTGTCTGTCACCTCTGAGACAGAACTTGTAAGGACATCATGTGGTGGTACCATTGCTAATTTTCTTTTCCTGCTAGAACAATGAGGCCCTAGACAGGGCTTGTTTCTGCCGTCTGGGTCTCAGAGTAAAGAAGAAAAGTGGTGTGGACCCACAGCAGACTGTAACGTAAATTCTGTGGTTTTACGCAGCAGCTCACCTACGTTTCATAATATAAAACAAATACTGTTGCTTTCCCGTTTCAACCCTGGAAAGGTTTCTTATCACATTTAGGGCCGACTGAAAACTCCTTATCATGGCCTTTAAGGCTGTCTATTATATAGACCCTGCCTACTCCCAGAGTTCATCTTACACAGTTCCTTTTACATTTCCTTGTTCAAGCACAATGACATTCATCACAATTCTAGAACCAACAATCTTATTCCTGCCTTATGGCCTCTGGAAGAGGTGTTCCCGTCTCACAATGGTGCCCTTCCCTCATGTGTGTCACTCTCTGTTAGTTCATCCCATTTTGTTTCCTTCACAGCATTCTTTATTATCTGGATGTCTCTGGCTAATTGATTATTTTCTCTCTCCTCCCTCTAGAATCTAGAAGCAGGGGCTTAATGCATCCTGTATCCCTCCTGCCTAGAATGAGACTTGCCCTGCAGGAGGTACTAAACAAACATACTTTAAATGGGAAAATGAATCTGATTCCCTTTGCCAAGTGAATTTTGGTCCTAATAAAAATGCTATTTCCCACCTCTCAGCTTTTCCCATAGCATTTTCTTTTCACTGAATATATTTCAACATGTCTTAAATTAGAAAATATTACCCACTAAAACAACCAAACCAAACAAAAAAAACTCTTGAGTGTTTCTAGAACACGGTGGCCATGACTTTATTTCAACACATTCTCTTATGCACTAAAATTGTTCTATGGTTCCCCCACTGGGTATATATTTGTTCAGGGACAATGAGAGCAGAGTGCGATGGTGAACTGCTCAGGAACTGAAGCCAGATGCTCAGGTTCAACTCTTGGCTCTGCTGTGTATCAGCCATGTGCCCTTGGGAACTTCCCTGAATCCCTTTGAGCCTCAGTTCCCCCATCTGTGAAATTTAATTTGGGCAGCGACAGCATGCACCTTACAGGCCACTATGAAGATTAAAAGGGTTCATATGTGCAAAATGTTTTCAACAGGGCTTTCACGGAGTAAATGTTACATAAGTTTGGGTAAGTAAAAAAATTATGTCGTATTCATTTTATTTCTGCAGTCCCCGGAACTTCACTGCTGAATAAATGCTTTTTGAAATAAATTGAACCGAGTTTCAGTTTTTAGGTCTTAGGCAGAAACTTTGACTTCCCTAGTGATAAATTTATTGTGTTTCCATTCAAATGTCAGTGGTCCACAGCATACTACAAGGAGTGTTGAACAAGGAAGAGATAGTGAGAATTTGATTTTTATATACTGTTTTTGGAGGTAGAGCTGATATGACATGCTAAGAAACAGAGTATGAGGTGTGAGAGAAAGAGAAATATTAGAGGTGACAGAGTCTTCTATCCCAGGTATTTGGAGTATGATGCTTTCTACTGAAAAGGTGAAATCTTGGGGCTAGAAGGTTTGAGGGATGAAGAAAAAAATACAATTCTGTTTTGGCAATATCAGCTCTGAGTTATGTATTTGACTTGAAGGTGCAGTTATTGAAGGCTTTTGTGTACTGTTGCACATAAACTCTTGGGCTCAACAGAAAGGTTAGGACACTAAAATCCATGAGACACGAGATCATCTTGGAAGAAAGAGTAAATACAGGTGAGCTCTGGGTGAATTTCTGAGCTCTCAAACATTTATATACTTAAGGGCCAAGTGGAGAAGGTGGAAGGGTCGTTGCTTCTTAAAACAGAGTTGCCAGAGATGTTTGGGGAGTGAGTGTTAAAAAGTTATATATGAATTTGCTATCACTTTCAAGGATGTAATAGTCTAAAATGGAGTTGCCTCCACATCACAAATATTTTGAGAATATATAAGATCTAAGCTTTGCAAATAGTGCTAAATTGTCAACTAAATTCTTTCATGTTCCTCCCTCATTAGTATTCAACCATAGAGTTTTCCAAGTAGAGAAAGTTCTTGAAATTATTTACATGCATTTTAATTGAGGAAGAATTTTCAGATGTTTCAAAAGTTCCACACTTTGTGAGAGTATACAACATTAGTTTTCTGTGAGCAATTAAATCAGAGCAATAACAATTATTTTTCTGTACAATTAAAAAATCTCTGTTTCAAGAAAAAAGCCCTGGATGCTGCATGCTCCTTGCTTGTTTTCCAGGCCATCACTGTCCATTTTTATAGCTTTTAGTGCTCTTATTTTTAGCTAAAATTGTGTCATGTCTATCAAGTGTAATTTCCATATCTTTAACTTCCCACTTCTGTAATCAGTCTCCTGTGAATTTTTCAATTTCAATTGAGGTCATTGTGGTCTGGATCACATCCAATTTACTACAAATGTCTCTGGCATCCTTTCCATGCAAGTCTGACATGTCGAATACACCTGTTCTTTACCATCTTAGGAAAACAGTAGATCTTAAATGTTGAAATGTCTTTAATTTTTCTTTTTGATTTGCAAAAATTGGATGACAAGTTTAAAATTATGAATGATCCAGTTTATTCTTGTCTTATTTTTGCATATTTTACTTCTCAATACTAATGATGTCATAAATACATAATAGAACGTGTTTTAGGGTCTGTAGACAAAGAAAAAGTTGTTTAAAAAAATTATTATATTCCCTTTTATATATTGTTGTGACATGAATCAATTCTTATAATTAAGGACCATAGGTATCAGCCCTCATCCAATTCTGAATACCCTTACAAGCCTCATATAAAATCTCAAAATTAATAGAAGCAGAAGCATTTTGTTATTTTTCTCAAAGAGACGAAGTGTAAGATGTTTAATATTTTTGAATGCTTTTTTCGAAATTGTGGTTACAGAGGCAATTAAACCTGCCTAAATTAAGCAGTCCTGTCTCTTGAAGGTTATTATGTCAAATAGAAAATCTCTTAAGTCAATTTATGAAGGATTAGATACCTGGAGGGAATATTTTATACTGTTAAATTAGCTTTCTCACAGGAGCTAGAGGAAAGTCAGATGAATGTCTTTTTATTTATAAATTGAAATCTCTAAACTGGATTTCATTTCTCTTATTAACCAACAGAAATACTGATGTGCAAAGATTTTATAGACAATTAAGAAACAGTGCTAAGAGAAATCATAAGTATGAAACTTAACATCTCACAAACTTTAAGATACTGAGTTTATGCTAAACATATACAATTTAGTGGGAAACTAAATGACTACCAGACGCCTCTAAAATAGGGATCTGGTGTCCACAGACTGTAAATTGTCAGATGTTATTTTGGGATTGTATTTTCCAAGATTATTTTTAAAATGAGAATAAAGTTGGCAATGTAGCATTTTTAAGAGACAACTTATTATTTAGGGATCTTAACCTATAGGTAGATTTTGAAATCTATGTAGGCCACAATGAAGATAAAAGAAATAACTGTAACATGAAAGGAAGTATCTCAATTCTGCTCACCACTGTCTCTCCAGTACTAACACAGAATCCAGCACATTGAAAACATACAAAATATATTTGTTGAATGAAGAGAAAAGCACACACACACACACTCACTCTCACACTCATACATGTACTCACTTCATATAATCATTCTTTCTCTACAGAGTTGTCCCAAAGACCCCAAGCTGGTTTCCACAATACTTTGATCAGCAGAGCTAATCATGCTCCTATAGAGACCCTGTCCCCGTCCTTCCTCACTTCCCAGAAATTCCAGCCATAACACTACAGAATGCCAGAGAGACCAGTCCCAAGTAGAATTGGAATCCATTATCTATTGAAACAACAATCAGGCTTAGGATGATAATGCCAATTAACCTAATCACAAAAAGTCCAAGTTTCCCAGGTCATTTCTGATCACCAGGACTCTTACTGTCATATTCAAGCTGTCCTGATTCTACATCCTTTCTTAGACTCTCAAAACTTCCAATGTGCTCTCTAGAAACTCAAATTTCCTTATAACCTTAAGTTCTTCTTGGAAAAATCCCTTCACTTCCCATGAATTACCTAGCCTACAGTTTGTAGAGACTCCCCTTGCTTATCATCACCCCCCAGGCCATTGTGACCACCTACTTCCTAGCAAGTTCCTGCTACCTTGATACTCGCACCACCATGTCTATCTCCAACTACCATTTCACTGAAGTCATCCATAGTTCTTTGACTCTATATCTGTATTCCCTTCTCTACTTTATTTCTTGCATCCATTTAAATCAGGATTTCAGACATTGCCAAATCCGAAGTTCTATATTCAGTCCACAACCTACTCTACCCTCAAAACTATCTGATTCAGTCAGTCACTCATTCTTGAAACTCTTTCTTCACTTTGTCATGGAGACCACACACTCCTCTTTTTCTCCAACTTCACTTTCTTTCCTGAGCTTTAATGTCTTTATCATTTTACACTCTAAATATTATGATGTCTCATGACTTAGACCATGTACTTCATGTCTATTCTCTAAGTCATGTCATGGAGTCCCATACTTTTAAATTCAATTTAAAGATTAATGACTCCTAAATTTGTATCTCAAGTCACATCTTTTTCCCTGAGGTCCACATTCATATATCCAATATCGAACTTGATATCTCCATTGGTAGTCTAACAAGTGTCTCAAACTCAGTATATCCAACTATAGTTTATTGAACCCTGAACCCTGCTACTCCCCATCTTAAGGAAGGTCATCACCATTCACCCACTTGCCCAGGGAAAGGACCTTAGAGACTTTCTTCTATCCCCTTTATAAAAATTTTTATTTTTTATTATTGGAGTATAGTTGATTTACTGTGTTCTATTAGTTTCAGGTGTACAGCAAAGTGATTCAGTTACACATACATATATCTATTCTTTTTCAAATTTGTTTCCCATTTGAGTTATTACATAATGTTGAGTAGAATTCCCTGTGCTGTAAAGTAGGTTCTTCTTGATTATCTATTTTATATATAGTAGTGTGTATATGTTCATCCCAAACTCCTAATTTAAGCCTCCCCCCCGCACCTTTCCATTTTGGTAACCATAAGTTTGTTTTCTGAGTCTATTTCTGTTTTGTAAATAAGTTCATTTGTATCTTTTTTTTTAGACTCCCTATGTAAGTGATATCATATGATATTTGTCCTTCTCTGTCTGACTTACTTCACTTAGTATTTATGGTAATCTCTAGGTCCATCCATGCTGCTGCAAATAACATTATTTCATTATTTTTTGTGGCTGAGTAATATTCCATTGTATATATGTACCACATCTTCTTTATCCATTCCTCTGTTGATAGACATTTAGGTTGCTTCCATGTCTCGGCTATTGTAAATAGTGCTGCATAGAACATTACGGTGCATGTATCTTTTCTAATTATGGTTTTCTCTGGATATATGCCCAGAAGTGGGATTGCTGGATCATATAGTAGCTCTATTTTTAGTTTTTTAAGGAACCTCCATACTGTTATCCATAGTGGCTGTACCTATTTACATTCCTACCAACAGTGTTAAGAGGGTTCCCTTTTCTCCACACCCTCTGCAGCATTTATTGTTTGTAGACATTTTATTGATGGCCATTCTGACTCGAGTGAGGTGATACCTCATTGTAGATTTGATTTGTATTTCTCCAATAATTAGCAATGTTGAGCATCTTTTCACATGCCTGTTGGCCATCTGTCTTCTTTGGAGAAATGCCAAATTTAGATACTCTGCCCTTTCTAGATTAGGTTGTTTGTTTTTTCGATATTGAGCTGCATGCACTGTTTGTATATTTTGGAGATTAATCCCTTGTCAGTTGCATCATTTGCATATATTTTCTCCCATTCTCTGGGTTGTCTTTTCATTTTGTTTATGGTTTCCTTTGCTGTGCAAAAGCTTTTGAGTTTCATTAGGTCCCATTTGTTTATTTTTGTTTTTATTTTCATTACTCTAGGAGGTGAATCCAAAAAGATTGCTGCAATTTATGTCAAAGAGTGTTCTGCCTATGATTTCCTTTAATAGTTTTATAGTATCCATTCTTACATTCAGATCATTAATCCATTTTAGGTTTATTTTTGTGTATGGTGTTAGAGAATGTTCTAATTTCATTCTTTTACATGTATCCTTTCTTTTTCTCATTCCTTACATCTAATCGACCAAAAACTCTTACTCTTTCTTCAAAATATTTCCCAAATCTATTTTCCACCATTTCCATAGCTCTCATACTGTTTCACATCATTGTTATTAATTATTTGGACTATTAGATAGGCCACTTTACTAGACTCACTGTTTCCATTCTTTCACCAATTTATTTACCATTGGGTAGTCAGAGTAACAATTTAAAAACATAAGTGGTTGGCCACTTGCCCCAATTTTTTATAATAGAAAACTACAATAGAGTTCCAAATCCTTGTGATGATTAGAAGGTCATATGTAATCTAACCCTGGCTATTTCTTCTATCATGACCTTCAACTTTGTTCCTAGCTTACATTGTTTGTCTCTTTGTGGTATGTCCAGCAAATCAACCACACTCTCATATCAGGGGCTCTGGAGGCTGCAAATCTTATCCACAGGTATCTCCACCACTCATTCCCTCAGCTGATTCTCATGTCTGTACCCTTCTTCTCTGAACACTCTAACTAAAATAGTAACACCTATCACCAGGCATAGCTCACTCACTTTTATTTTATTTTTACAGTCAATCTCCATGGACCTCATTTGATTTGTTCATTGTGATAAGCTTAAACCAAGAGCAGTGCCTCACATTAAAGGATTTCAATATTTGTTATAATAAGTAAATAAAAATTACATATTTTTCATATAACAGGTAGAAGGTTTTTCTCATAGGAATCACATAGTGAATTATTTTTACAGAAAGTGATTTTTTCTTCTGAAGCTTCGTATTTGGCAGGTATTTGTAGGGAGGACTTGAAATAAATCATGTGTAACTTATCTGTTCAGTATCAAAATCTAGAAATAATTAGATGAATAAAATACACATTTTAATTTTGAATTGACTGCCCTTGTTAAAAATTAAAATTAACATTTAAAAATAACTCCATGTGACTACTCTATACTATATTATTGTTTTATCAAATCATTTTGTAACATGTATACAACCAGTATCTCTTGTACTCTGCTGAAACCAAACTGGGTGTAACACTATTCTGACATGCTTTTGTACTTAGGAGGCTGCACCAAAAGCTATGGACACTAGACATTGTCTTATTTTTTTGTTTTATTTCCAATAAAACAATACAAAACTGAGACTACTTGTGTAAATTAGAATGCCGGTTACAGACCAGAAGGGGAATGGAATGCTGTAAAGAAATATCTGTCTCACATAGATAACTAGAAAGAAACATCCACATTGTCACACACAATAGACTTTACAATTGGACCATGAATCCAACAGCCATATGGCAAGTGGCATGTTTTTCACATTGAAAGAATTTATCTCTGTCCATATAATGGTCTTGATATTTGATGCAAGAATAACCACATGCCTTTTTGACCCAGCAAGCGAGCTATTTTAAAGTGTTTAATCTTTGGCTCATGTAGCTTTCTAAGATGCAAATGCAGTGAGCTTCCTCACGTTTCCTATTTACATTTTATGACATAGTGATGTCTTGTAAAATATCTATGTTTGATTCAATGCAGTTATTGGAATATCAAGGAATTACTTCTCCCTCTAATGAAGAAAATGATATTTACACCCTATAAATGAGTATAATAAAAATAATGTGGCTATTATTTGAGAATAAAATCAAGTTACCTTTTTGGAGCTAATGGATATTTTAGATTAAAATCATAAAATATAGAACATGTGTCTTGGAAAATTTAGAAAGACATACTTATGTTAGATATTCCAGTAGGGTTGGTTTTCTCCTATCAATAAAGGAATACATCAGTCACTAAAAGCTATGTGCTGTCTAGTAGGTGATACTTTTAAACTGCAGGGATGTTTCTTACTCATCACCTGGCACAGTGGCTAGCTCACAGGAGATACTCGTTACTTGCTGAATAAACAAGGATCATAAAGGAAGCACACCCTATGTGCCCTAAGGAGCTGAGGTAGCATGTCAGAGACAATAAATAGCTCTGAAGAATGGGTACTTCAGGCAGAAAAGAGTGAAGGCATTTTATGTTTTCAATGATGACTACTTGTACAAAGGGCTGATAGATGAAAAAGAAATGGCAGGTATAGGAAATGTTGAGTAATTGGATTTCTCCTTTGGTCCCTTTTCTCTGTCTTCTTCGACCACATCTCTCTGAGTCCATCTGGGGCAAGTTCTCTGCTTTAAGGGCTCATTGCAATTAGATTGGCCTCACCTGAATAATCCAAGATACTCTTCCTATTCTAAAGTCCATCTCCTTAATTTCATCTACAAAATCCCTTCACAGATTAGTGTTTGAATAATCAGGGGGGTGGGGGTTTTGGAGAGAAACGTGTCTGCCACACTGAGTTTATATTTTAAAAGTAAAGTCCACATTTTTGGTGTGGTAGCTTCTTTTTTTTTTTTTTTTTTTTGGCTGCGATGGGTCTTCGTTGCTGCGTGCGGGCTTTCTCTAGTTGCAGCGAGTGGGGGCTACTCTTCGTTGTGGTGCTCATGCTTCTCGTTGCGGTGGCTTCTCTTGTTGTGGAGCACGGGCTCTAGGCATATGGGCTTCTGTAGTTGTGGCTCGCAGGTTCTAGAGCGCAGGCTCAGTAGTTGTGGCGCACGGGCTTAGTTGCTCTGCAGCACGTGGGATCTTCACTCCGTGGCATGTGGGATCTTCCCGGACCAGGGATCGAACCCATGTCCCCTGCCTGGGCAGATGGATTCTTAACCACTGAGCCACCAGGGAAGTCCCATTAGCTTGTAAAACTAATACAATGAGGAAATGTATTGCAGCACCTGCTAAATTTGAAAATTCAGAGGCAGACATAGTCATCCTATGACTTGCTTTCCGGTGATTTGACATCTTGAACGGCTAGCCAATGCTAAGTCTACTGAATTCCATTGAAGTTATAGTATTTTTGGTGAATTTATATAGTATGTTCATGAGAAAATAATTTTATTTTCTCCTTCTCCTTGGCCTTTTCTTTCTTCTCTACCCACTCTTGTCCTGTCCCCTTTCCACCGTCCCTCATCCTCTACATCCGCCTTCTCCTCTTCCTCCTTTTATTCACTCCTCATTCTCTTATTTTTTTCTCCCCCTCCAATCAGTTATTATTTTAGACTATTTTTCTTGGTATTCCTTACACACATTTTTTTTTTTTGCGCGGACCTCTCACTGTTGTGGCCTATCCCGTTGCAGAGCGCAGGCTCAGCGGCCACGGCTCACAGGCCCAGCCGCTCCGCGGCATGTTCTTACACACATATTTTATGTAATTCTCACAAGTATTTTTTTGGTGAGATAGGCATATTTGATACTATTGCTGCCTTCTTAGTATAAAGAAGTGGAGACAGCGTTTTTACTTATTTTCTAAGCTGACTTTTGTTGTAAATGGGAGAGTAAAGTTTATAATATGGACATCTGCCCCATTACAATATTCTATCCACTATCTGTTACTATTCTAATAAGGTTTGGTCTCTGAAGAGTAAAAATAAAAACAGGTGAATTATTTATGTTATTAAATCTGTAGACAATAAACTTTATTGATATATATATATATACATATCTATGTGTGTGTGTATGTGTGTGTGTATATATATATATATATATAAATATAAAACAAAGTGCTGAAAAAGCTTAAAATCTAATTTGTGCAATAAGATATGAGACACAGAAAGTGAAGACTATATATTTAAGGGCTAAACGTAATGCTATTAACTTTAAAATGCCATAAGAGTTCAGAGAAAGTAAAGATGTGCTGTAGAAGAAAGTGAGTGATCAAATTCGTTAAGTTGAGATAGAGCTTGGAGTGTTTGTGGAAAAGAGAAGGGAATTGTAAATACAGCAGATGTTGAGGAAATAGAGAGAAACAGGTTAGAAAAATAAGATGAGACCAGAATATAAATTTCCAATAAAGTTAGAGAGGGATTTGTAAAGTCTCAAATCTCATATCATCAATTAATTTTGCTTTCTGTTACATTGAATGGTTGAGTTTAAACACATACCATCAGCATCTCATGTCTAGTATAGGTGTTGTGTCATAAAGTAGTATATAACAGCAGCATAAAGAAAAGATTAGAAAATGGCCTGGTCACATTGTAAACTGAATAAACTTTGAATATCGTCTGACTATATATCCTGAATTGTTCATATTTTAGCTGGTGCCTAAGTCACTTTTCTTTATCAAGTAAGAGCTTAATATTACCCAAAGAAATATGATGCATAATTTTATCTTAGCTGTTCAGATGTCCACATAAAAGAGAAATCATACTTAAAAAAATTAAAGCAACCTGTATTCTGGTGTGGAGGATCCACCTTCAGAGAGAACTAAATTGTATGTAATATAATAGGTAACAGAAGACTGTGTATCTAAAAATATCCTAACCTGAAATATATCTTCTCTACACAAGACACTGTGTTTCATCTAATTTGTCCACATAGTATTTTTTTTTTTACCTTTTACTTTCATTTGATTTTGCTCTTACTTTTTGCCATATCACCCATAAAGTTTCTTCTTTTTTTTTGAGGTATAATTCACATTTTAAAAATCTGTGGTTTTATGAGATTTCTCAAACATATATAATCATGTAACCCACTGTCCAATTAAGAACTATTAAGTCCAATAGAAGATATTCACCAATGTACTTGTTTTATCATTACATTTCTAATTAGTGGCACTTAGCCTGTTTTCTATCACAATAGGTTAGTTTTGCCTTCTCTAGAAAGTCATCTAAATGATAGCTTACAATGTATGCTCCTTTGCATCTGACTTATTTCGCTCAGTGCAGTATTTTTGAGATCCATAAATGTTCTTTTGTACACCATCCCTTTCTCTGTTCCTTGTATTGATAAGTAGTATTCCATTTTATGAATATACCAAAATTTTATTCATTCTCCTGCTGATGGAGGATATGCTGTTACCAGTTTTTATCTATTAGGGATAAAGCTGTTCTGAACATGCTAATACAAGTCTTTGTGTGGATATATGTTTTCATTTCTTTTGGGCAAATACTTAAAAGTGATTGCTGGGTCCTAGGGTACATATATGTTTAACTTTAAAATAAACTGATCTTACAAAATGATTGTAACACTTTATTCTCCCACCAGCAGTGTTCAAATACCTGGTTGCTTCATCTCTTCACCAATATTTTGATTTTGTCAGTCTTTCAAAGCTTAACCATTAGAGTGACTGCAGTGATATTTCATGGTAGTTTTAATTGGCAATTCCTAATGAGAACTAATGTTGAGCATATTGTACCTAACCATTTGCCTATCCTTCTATGCGAAGTGTCCATTCCAGTATTTTGCTCCATTTTTAACCAGGTTGTCTTTTTAATTATTGAATTGTAGGAGTTATTTATATATTTTGAATATAATTCCTTTGTCAGACATACAGATATTTCAAGCAATTTATTCAAGTTTCAGATTTTCATTTTTTTCCACGAATTAATGGGATTTTAATTAAAATTTTTTCCAGTTTAATTGACATATAATTGACATCCAGCTCTGTATAAGTTTAAGGTGTATCCTACACCTTAAAAGTTAGTGATTTCTCTATCCTACCCCAAGCTTCTTTGTGAAACTTTATAATTTTAGCTTTTATGTTTAGATTTATGATAAATCCGGATTAATTTTTGAGTACTGTGTAAGACAGGGTAAATGTTCATTTTTTTCTCCATTCAGTTGATCGATTAAAATCTATCGAACTACATATACTTTGCCTATTAAATTGCTTTGATCCTTTTATCATAAATCAGTTGACAGAATTGTGTGTGAGTCTGTTTATGGATCATATTCTGGTCCATTGATCTATTTGTCTATCTTTATACCATCACCACAATGTCTTGTATACTGTAGTTTTATAGTAATTCTTGAAATCAAGCATGTGATCTTTAGTATCACCATATAATTTTATTCTTTATTGTTTTAATGTACTGAATTATACACACATACACATATTTCTTTTTTGAAAGTTGAAGCAAACTTGCATTCTAGAATAAACCCCACTTTTTGATCATTCATGATGTATTATCTTTATATATGGCTGGATTTGATTTGCTAATAATTTATGAAGAATGCTCACATCTATAATCATGAAGGGAATTTGTATATTTTTGTGTGTGTGTGTTTTGTCTTTGTCAGGTTTTGGCACCAGAGTTACGTTGGCCTTATAAAATTTATTAAAAATCTTTCTTCCTTCTCAATTTCCTGAAAGAATTTCATTAAGATGAGTACACTGTTTAGGCGTTCTTTTTCTTATTTTTATTAAATTGTGTTTTCAAGGAATTAGTTCAGTTTTGGGTTGCTCAATATATTGATATGAAGCTTTTCTAACTTTTCTTTAATATTATTTTAATATTAGTGAGATTGTTCTTGAGGTATGTTCTCTCATTCCTGGGTGCTTTTATTGTGTTATATTTCCATTTTTCCTCATCCGACTTGCTACGTGTTTATCAATTAAAAAATGGACTTCTGTCTTTGTTGATTTTTTCTACCTGTTTTCATTGATTTCTGATCTTCATTATTCCCTTCCTTCTACTTATTTTAGGCTGAAGTTGCTCTCTTTTTCTTACATTCTTAACTGGATGCTTAGATAATTGAAATTATGTTTTTCTTTTCAATATTATCATTCTAAACAAAAAAGTTTATTTAAATGCAACATTAGCTGCATCTTTTACATTTACATTGCAATTTCATTGTTATTTAGTTCAAAATATTTTCTAATTTCCCTTATTATTTCTTCTTTGATTCATAGTTGACTTAGAAATGCTTATGTGTTTTTAAAAATTTGAGGGTTTCAAAATATCTCTTTGTTTATGATTTATAATTGTGCTGTGAATTGAGAACTTACATTATATGTTTGAATACCTGGGAATTAATGTAATTTCTTATGGCCCTCCATATAGTCTTTCTAACTGAATATTTTCTGTGCATATAAAAATATTCAGTGTTATGCAGTTTTGGGGTATAGCGTCCTTATACATGCCAATTCGATTAAGTTGGTTGATAGTGATGTTCAAATTTTCCATATTATTAATTATTTTTTACTATAGATTGTCTCAATCACTTAGGAAAAAGTATTTAATTTTTAAAATACGGTCATGAATTTGTCTGTTTTACCCTTTATTTCTGTCAGTTTTTAGTTCATCAATCTTGGAGCTCTGTTATTAGGTTCCTGTAAAATTAAGATTTTTATGTCATCTTCCTGAAGTGATTCTTTTTTCACTATAAAATCTCTCTCTATATAGATATGTCTGTTAAATATCTTTATCCAGACATCTTTGATAACAATTAATAAATCCACATTGCTTTCTTCTGCTTACTGTTGGCATGCTATATATTTTTTGTGCTTTTCCTTTTAACTTTAATGTTTGTATATGTATAACACATCTATTTTAAATAGTTTGTAGTTGTATTTTGCTTTTCAATTCAATCTGACCACCTCTGTCTAATTGTAATGTTTAGTTCCTTTACATTTAATGAAATTATAGAAAATTTGGGGCTTACATCTACCATCTTGCCATTTGTTTCCTATATTTCTCATTATTTTTATGTTCTTATTTTACACTTTTTCTTTCTTTTGTATTAATCTAATTTATATTTTTATTTTAGTATTCAATTTCATTTGCCATGGACTTTGTAAGTCATAACTTTTTGTTTTATTATTCTACTGGTTGTTGTAGGAATTGCAATTTAAATCCTTATTATAGACTACCACAAATTAATAAAACAAACAAAACAAATGCCTACCACTGTTACTACAGTAATAATTTGAAAATGTGATCAGAATAAGGTTTGTAATTGACTTATAAAGTCACAGTACGGCTTTTTCCTTTTGATAATATCATATTAATTCTCAAGATGAGAGAAATATGAAATCTGTTTAAAAATTTTAAAAGGAGTTATTTGAAAACATTAGAGAATAGACAATAGCTTATTCCAGAAAGGAGCACAGTTCATTAGTGTGAGCACCACAGTTTATGCTGCCTTTTCCATGCTGGGAATTTGCCAGTTTTTCCATGGTACACAGAGACTGCATAGATAATAATGACCTAAACTTTGTGGCAGGCTTACTGGATTGGAGAATATAAAATAGAATTTAGGGCTATCAGGGAACCCAGGATTGGAAGAACCTATAATAAAAGAAGGAGTTTATGAATTGGAAATAATTAAAATAAAAATAATCAAATTCTCTTTTACGAGAGCAAAAAAGGCAAACGGCAATTTGAGACTAAATATCTGGAAAAGATTTGATGTTAGGAATATATAATCTACTCTGACAAACCAATAAGAAAGAAGAAGACAACCCAGTAGAAACATGGACAGTGGACTTGAAATCATCACTTTGCAAAAGATAATGCCAAGTGTTCAGTAGTGACTAGGAGGGGTCTTGTAGGATGCTACAAATATTCAATGTCTTGTGTTACACTTGTGTATTCAGTCTGTAAAAAGTTATTGACCAGTACAATCATGATTTGTGTCATTTTCTGAAGCTTTGTTGCACTTCAAAAAAGTGCTGTGAAAACAAGTATTTTCCAGTTGTTTTGTCAATGGAATGATGTGCCTCACATCGCAGCCCTCATTTTTTTTTTTTTGACTGCAAACTTAGGTAAGAATCAATTGAACTGAATTTTCTGTGTCATAATTTTATTTTCTCTTTTAATTATACTCATGTACTCATGACTTTTTCAGGCCTAATTGTGTTCTTTTTTTTAAAAAAATTATTGAAATATAGTTGGTTTCCAGCATTGTGTTAATTTTAGGTGTACAGCAAAATGATTCAGTTATATATATATACATATATATATATGTATACATATTCTTTTTTAGATTCTTTTTCCTTATAGGTTATACAAGATATTGAGTTCCCTGAGCTACACAGTAGGTCCTTGTTGGTTATTTATTTTATATATAGTAGTGTGTATATTTTAATCCCAAACTCCTAATTTATCCCTCCCTGCAGTTTTCCCTTTGGTAACCATGTTTGTTTTCTATGTCTGTGAGTCTATTTCTGTTTTGTAAATAAGTTCATTTGTATCATTTTTTTAGATTCCACGTATAAGAGATATATGATATTTTTTTCTGTCTGACGTCTCTTAGTATGATAATCTCTAGGTCCATCCATATAGCTGCAAATGACATTATTTTATTCTTTTTTAAGGCTGAATAATATTCCATTGTCTATACGTACCACATCTTCCTTATCCATTCATCTGTCAATGGACATTTAGGTTGCTTTCATGTCTTGGCTATTGTAAATAGTGCTGCTATGAACATCGGGGTGCATGTATCTGTTCGAATTGTAGTTTTCTCCAGATATATGCCCAGAAGTGGGATTGCTGGATCATATGGTAAATCTATTATGTAATTACTCACTTTTTCTTGTTCAGATTTTGAGTATTAGCCATTATCAGACTTCTCTCATATCTGACAAATCTATCCTTGAATCTATCATGAATTAGTTCATAACTAGACATTATTTAAAGTGTTTTTCCCCTTCTGATGCCAACTAAAACAAAAATTTCCCCATGTTTATCTTTCATTTTCCTGCTACAAACATTAAGCTAGTTACTGACCACCCACTTAGAGATGAATAGTGAGAGAGGGCACTTATTAATTTTTGTATGCGGATACCTGGAATAGTACAGGTGTACATGTGGAATGCTGTCACTTTAGTAATGTAGCATAATATTACATGTGTTTTTCAAAATGCTCTGAGTTCAGGTTGATTTTCCAGCCTTTTCTGATCTCACTGTCTTTCCTTGCTCTAAGACTATTATTTCAGTTTTCCCTCTCTAGTTCAGCAGCATATCATCTGCAGTCATACAAATAATTGAACAAATATGTTCAGTTTCAATTTTAGCCAAAATTCAAATTAATTTATTTCCTCCTTTAAGAAGGAGGAAAGAATCCTCTGATTATTGCCAAAATACACAGACCTAGATGAACTTCCTCATTGCCATTAGCAAGCAAATGTTAAAAAAAATTCCATTCTGCCTCTGTGAGAACACCAGATAATTTACAGACATAAAAGTCCCTTTGTCAGAGCTGTATTCCCATATAATTAGTGGATAACAGCAAGAGAAAGGGAAAGAAAAAGACAAGATTTTGAAATTCTGTGAAAATATTGCCATTTAATTCTATATTTTCTTGGAGGAACAATAATTATTTTAAAATGTTTGGAGAAAATAGACCTATAGCTATGTATTTTGCTACTAATAATATAATATATTGAAGAAACAAGCATAGATCTATCCTTAAAATAGGCAACGATTCCCTACTGTTTTATGGATGATTTCTGTGAAAATTTCAAGTAGCAGATAATTTCTCCATTTATTTTCTTTTAACACCTTAGAAGGTTATCCTCCACATAAGTAAAGTCAATAACAGTTCTCTTAATTATTTACCTACATTGTCTTAAAACCATTAAAATTCAGTTAATTGTGGCTCACCCTTAAAATCATGTGCAGCATAGTAAATCAATGCAGTAACATTTAAATATTCATCTATTTTCCCAAAGGAACTTTTAAAAAGTGCTTCCTGTAGTTTAAGTATGGAGGTTTCATTGATTAAATGTAGTTCCAGTGTTTTAATTGAAGAGAGTCTGTTTCAAATAGAAACTTATTTCTGAGGCCAAGTTTCTGAATGCAGTTTTTAAAAACCAAATTTATTTTCAAACTATAGAATTCTAAATCTCAGTTCCTTTTCATAAGAGAGGTTGTTGCATAGACTGCTACTTGCCTATTCAATATCTTTTCTCCCTTTTCTTACTAAAACCAAAACAGATTTCGTTCTGAGTAGGAGTGATCCCCGTTAAGAGCCTAAATTTTGCAGCCTTTCTTGCAGCTAGGAATGATCAATGAGAAGTAAGTGGAAGTTGTGATTTAGAGCATCCTTAAATGAGCTTGCTCACCTCAGTATTATGCTGTTTTTCTTTTATTCCCTTGTATCATTTCTTTGCCTGGGATATTGGTGTGATGCTTAGAGCTTCCAAAGCCACCTCTGATCATGAGGTACACGTGAAAATCAATACTAAAGATCATGGAGCAGAAAAGTAAAGGGACTCTGGATCCCTGAAGACCATGTAGCTGATATGACAACTCCGAATTGCTTATCCCTGGCCTTTCTGGACATAAATAAAATAAAACAAATAAACCTCTACTTTTCTTAAACCACTTATTGGGGTTTCTGTTAGACAACACCTGAACCTCATCCTAACGGAAACAAAGGTCTATTAAAAGACAAACAACGTGGAGGGGAGGGACAAATCAAGAGATTGGGTGAACATAGATACACTACTATATATTAAGATACATAACCAACAAGGACCTACTGTATAGCACAGGGAACTCTACTTAATATTCTGTGATAACCTATATGAGAAAAGAATCTAAAAAAGAATGAACATATGTATACGTATAATATATATGATTCACTGTGCTGTACACCTGAAACTAACACAACATTGTAAATCAACTATACTCCAGTAAAATTAAAATATTAAAAAAAGACAAATAAACAAATAACATTTGGCTCCTGCACACATTAAAGCAAGGCTGGTGAGAATTAAATCAATGTGTTATTAATGTTTTTTCTTTGCTGTGAGATCTACCTGCTTTTGCCTAATTCCTACACACACAAACACATTTCCTTTTTCTTTACAGGAAGAGCTAGATAAGTGACGATTTATATGAGCTTTTCTCTGCTTCAGTTTTACCCCTTTGCACATCTATAATCTTGGCAGTTATTCAGTATTTGTCTAGAAATTTGTCAACTACCAGTCTAACTGGTGTTGAAGGCGCACTTTCATGACACACATTATTGTGTGTGATGTCTCCACCCCATAATAATCAGGCTTTATTTCCCTTAAACCCACATTTCTCAGCTGCTAGTTCCTTATTTCAAAACTCCCTGGAAAGCCTCTAATGCTAGAATTCACAAAAGTAGTCTGAACATTTTAACTCTGGTCATTTAAGATTGTAATTTATTGTCAATTCAGGGAAATAAACAAGTTGGGCTCACGGGAGAAGTGGATTTAGGCCATTAAAGCAATTCCTTCTTTATTTCCCAACAATGCTGTTGTGATCTTTTCACAAGGATGGCACAGCCTCTGGTGACATATGGTTTCCCTGTGATTTCCCACCATCCCTCTAGAAACAGTTTAGCCACCATCTCAGTTACATTTTGATATCTTGAGCGTAGTCACTAAGATATAGCATAATATAATGGAGTCTAGTGTAGTTGGAATGTGTGTATGCATGTTTTTTATTAAGATTATACCTAAGTATTTTAAACATTTTGTTTTATTTTATGAATGGAATTTCCCATCACACGTTTTCAATTAATTATTGTTTGCATAAGAAAATATTTCAATATATTATTTATTTTCTAATTAAATGAGCTCTCTTCTATTAATTGATTAAGTGATTTTTTTCCTGTTTCTCTTTTTATAATTTTTATTTTATATTGGAGTATAGGTGATTAACAATGTTGTGTTAGTTTCAGGTGTACAGCAAAGTGATTCAGTTATACATATACATGTATCTATTGTTTTCAAATTCTTTTCCCATTTAGGTTGTTACATAATGCTATGGAACATAGTTCCCTGTGCTATAGACTGGGTCCTTGTTGGTTATCATTTTAAATATGGCAATGTGTACATGTCAATCACAAACTCCCTAACTATCCCTCCCCCCCCACCACACACACCCTTCCCCCTTGGTAACCGTAAGTTCATTCTCTAAGTCTGTGAGTCTGTTTCTGTTTCCCTTGATTTTCTTGTGAGACAAGCCTATTAGGTGCAAATAGTTTAGATTTCTTCCTTTATTTCTAAGAATTCTCTTATTGCATTAGCCAGTATTTCCAACAGCACATGACAATCAACATACTTATTTTGTTCATAAATTTAATGTATTAAATTTTATTTAGTTTTATTTATAAATTAAATATAAATTTCATTTAATATTCTGTTATTTTAAACAATACAGAAATAAAATCATGTAGCAATACATTTATAAAAGTAGAATTCAGAGGGCAGAGTGGATACATAAAAATTGAATAACTAAATCTGAGGAAATTAAGTTATCTCAGTTTCATATGATGTAAAAACTTCTACAATTTATCTGCTTAAAAAAATCCATCATATACTCCAAAATCAATCTCTCTTTACCAAAAAGTCTCACTTGATAGTCCCAAGAAATATATTCCCCTTATCTTATACAACTGTTGATTCTGACTTTTATTTCTACATTAGCAGTTATCTCATACTTTTTGTTTTAGTTATTTTTAAATATTTATGTGCCATCACTGGATTGTAAAGTGTTCAGAACTATAAATAATGGCCTATAATTTTGTATTCATCACAGTATCTAGCTTTAGTGCCTTGTACATAGTAGGTATTCAATATGTGTTTACAATGGAGAATATTGTTGGTTATTTTGCAAAATTCAAACAAGCGTCATATTATCATTGTCAGCAGCAGCATCTTCCTACCGAAATATGTTGGAAAGTTAATTTTCTATGACTCTAAATGGTCTGAAAAGTTCTACAAATACAGAATCATAAAAAATGTAAAAAGGGTAGAAACTATTTTGGGGGACTATTTTTTTATCAAATGATATTTTTAATGTGAGTTGAAAATGTGAGTAGGTTATGTATTTTTGAGTATTGCCCAATATATTTAAAATAAAGTGCTCTTATCTAGAAATTTTTCTGAGCCATTTTCAAACTATCAGGGCGAATTTTTTAGGTAAAACTGTCCACTGTATTATAATTATGATCTGAACAATAAGTACAAGAGGTGTCTTGTAGGAAGAAGATATATTTCTTTGTCCAGAAGACACTTACATTTCTAGAAGAGAAGGATTAAGGAATCAGGGCCTTTCTTGCTCAAGGGTGCCTTCGTTTTGTCTCCTGACTTGGAGATTTTAGGCCGACCTCCTGGGAACGCATCTGAGAGTGAATGGGTATCAGAAGCAGCAGCCACTTTGACTAAAGCAATACAAGACATGAAGCATGTCGCTCTTCCTTGTACAAAAGACTCAGGGTAGAAAGGAGTATAAAACTTGTCTCAATTTTTTGGAATTAGAAAAAAATCTATAAACTGCCTTTAAATGGCCTTATGACCTTAGAGTTTTTCTTGACAAACGACTTTATTTTGACTCATTTTATACACGAGAAATCTGAATTCCAATTAAAGTGGCTTATCTGAGTTCAGTATCGGTAAGGGTAAAGCAGAGCCATGATTGATGTAAACCTCAGTTCCCCTGACTGCCAGTACAGAGAACTTTGTGTTCAATGAAATCCATGGAATACTACTTCCACTGCTGAAAAACATCACTGTAAGTAATTACATAGATTATTTCATTGGATTTTCAAAACATGTGTTGACTTGTATACTGATACACTATATATAGATGAAAAAAAAGTTTTCCAAGAAATTTTAGGTAAAATTTTCCAAGGTCACATAGCCGTCAAGTGGGAAGGTTGAGTTACAGTTGTAAGAAAAGTAACTAGCTTATTTATTAAAAGTTTAGAATTTAATTGTATCTGAATTTGGAAATTTAAATAATACACGTTTAATTTGCAAATTTCTATTACCTGTATAAATAATGAAAGAAGTCCTAAAAATGCATTATTTTGTGACAGTACTGCCTTGCACACACATCTTTATCAGTCATGTGAGGTCTGCAGGAATGGAAATTTGTTCTGAGTTAATTCTGTGGGAATACCATTTCTAAATTTATACATGCTGTAGCTGAGTGATTATAAGCAAGCAAGCTACAGAACGACACTCTCTCCCTCATCAAAAGAACCCGACAAACTTCTGGCATATGGAAGGATTTCTGCACTACAAGTTATTCTGAGAGGGAAACACATGATTTATAAATACTGTCAAATAAAATATGCATTTCCAAATGCTAGTAATATGGCAAAATATGTCATATAGCATAGATAACATGCCCTTCCACACCTTATAATCACTTCCTGATGTAATCAATATACTTTGCAGTCGGACCAATTCAAGTTCATATCTGATTGCACCGTTCATAATCTGTGTGGTCTGGGGTGAGTTCCTTGACCTCTCCTGGTCCTCCTTCTTTTTCTTATCTATAAAATGTAAATAATAATAACTTCTGTATAGGGTTGTTGTAAGATTCAAGTTAGATAATATCCATAAGGCAGTTAGCCCAGTGCCTAATATCCAGCATTCAAAAAGTGTTACCTCTCATCTTTCTTCTGTAAAGCTATTACAAATATTTCTCATGAATGTATACAGGAAAACCCAGGCTGAAGAAGAGAAAGTCACTGTTTCTAGTTTTCTCAGTAGGAAACTTTATGCATCTATTTATGAGCAGCATTATCAACACAAAAGATATAATCAGCAATCATATCTCACCTATTAGATTGGTGCAAATCCAAAAGGTATTTGACAATACCTCTGTTGGTGGGTTGTGAGGAAAGAACCAGTATCATAGAGCATTGGTGGATATAAAGTGTCAAACCTCAATGGAGGGCAATTTGACACTTTCTAAAAAAACTTAGAAATACATACATTCTTAGACTCAGTTATTTATGTATATATAAATGTCAAATTGGCTTACATGATTATGGAGGCTGAGAAGTCCCATCATCTGCCATCTGTAAGCTGCAGAACCAGAAAGCCAGTGATGTGATTCAGTTTGCATTCAAAGGCCTGAGAATCAGGGGAGTCAGTGGTGTCAATTCTAGACTGAGGGCCAGAAAAGATGAGATGAGATACCTCTGCTCATGCAGTGAGGCAGGAGAAAAGGGACCAATTCCTTCTACCTCTCTGCCTTTTGTTCTATTCAGTCCCTCCACACTGGGAAGGACAATCTATTTTACTGAGTCCAGTGATTCAAATGCTGATCTCATCCAGTAACACCCTCACAAATGCATCCTGAAATAACGTTTAATCTGGGCACCCTGTGGCCAGTCAAGTTGATGGTTAACCATAACAATGTGTATCTATATATATACGTATGTATATGTATATACATAGAAAGATACCTACGTATCTATATAGATATTATATATCTATATATTTCTATCTATATCTATCTATGACTCCAAATGGTGACAGTGGAATAGATAATAGTGTGAGTGGGTGTTTAAACAAGGGGAAAAGATAACATTTAAATTTTCTTGTTAATACAGAAAATAATTTTGGGGAGACACACAAGAAATGAATGGGAGTGGGATACACAAGAAATGAGTGGGACCTAAGGGTGGGAGAAACGTTTCAGTTTGCCATTATGATTTTTAATGTGTTTGATTATAAGTACATAGAATTTGAAGATTAAGGAAAGGTAGAGAATCAGTAGAAGGCTTCTCCAGCAGCATACGAGAAACCATACTTCCATAGAGTTTTTATTTGAAGTGGTCACTTGGATAGGAAATATCTTTTGAAAATCATGTGGATATAACTTAAAGTCTTTTAGCCTTCCTTTTTGAAAAATTGTTTGAACTTCATAGTGTGTTGCATGTCATTTAAATACCTTAATTGTTTGAAAATAGGTATCTTTCTGGCACATTTAATGCTGTGCACATAACTAAATGCAAGTAGTCAACTCATGAAGATAAGGTATACATCAAATGAGGTAATGTGCTTCTGTTTATAAAACAAAATATGGCTGTAACTTGGTAAGTCCCTGTTGTGACTTTGTTAAATTAGCATTTGTTAAGTAGAGGCTAGGGATGTTGGATGGTGAGCCTGGGTTCAATAAAATACCACAAAGGAATTAGAATAGAGGTTATTATTCAGAGGTCCTAGAGGAAGTACATGTCAAGCTTGGGGTGGGGGGGCACATGGGGAGATCAAGGCAGGGTACAGGCAGAGAGAGACAGAACCTGGGGAGCATGGCTTCATTAGGGTCTAAGGTTGGAGTACTTTGGGGTTCCTAGGCTAAAGCTGGATTGGTCAATTCAAACCAAAAAGAGTGGGGTTCTGGTAAGCTTTGTGGGGTTCTTATCTAAGAAGCACACAAGGGGAAGGACCTGGGAGGCAGGATTGAGGCAGAAAGGGGATAAGAAAGCCTCCTTAGGACCTGTAGACCGTAGGTGATGGAGCAGGAATTCAGGTCTATTTTCTCTTAAAGCCTTGTTTCCCCCGCTCTTTGTGATATCCTCTATACATTTGCAGTAATATTTTTCTTAATCTTCTACTCAACTATAAGTGTATATAAAGGATGTTTTTTAGATATTTTTATTTAAAATATTTATTTATATTTCATCAAATAAGTAATTTTAGAGACCTAAATAGGACACGTTCTCAACTTTTAAGCACTAAAATTCCAAACATATTTTGTCAAGTTGTTAGAAACTTGGACCAATATTTGTCCGAGGAAAAACATTACAACTCATAGTTAAGACGTGTTGTTATTCCACAAAAGCTGATAAGGTAGCTGGCCAAATATGGTCATAGGACCATACAACCTAGCAGCCATTTAGAAAAAATATTTTTTCATATTTCAGTTGCAATATCTGGGGACATGTCTTTTTACCTCAGCCTGAAGTTTGGGAACCCAGGTCCATCCCATCCCCATAATTTTGTGCAGGGAACAAACTCCCTTCCAGGATAAGCATTAGTGAGAGCAGAGACTGAACATGTACATATCGGGGAGAAGAAACTGAGGACAAAGGGTTTCATACTGATACTCATATTTTTAGGTCTGATGGGTGTTCCTAAAATATTCCTGTTAAAAACTATGATCATAAAAATGTTAATATATCTCAGAGGTAAAAGTTAAAGATTTCAAATAAAAATAGTTATTCCAGAAGCAGTGGCTCCACCCTTCCCTCAGAAAGGGGCAGGACTACTTATAGGTGAAGTGTTCATAAAAAGGGGTCTGCTTAGGGTAATTTAATCTATTTTAAAACCTTCTGTCCATTTTATTTTTACCCAGAGGTTGGGTCAAGTAAAGCAATTTTATTATACGTAACTGAATTTTCCTATTTTCTATGAAAGGAACATATTGAGGCAATCAAATAGATATATAAAATAGATGAGAAACAACTCAAAATGAAACAAAAAGTACACTGAAGCCTAGGGAAAGCAGCATTCTTGGTTGCCAGATAGTTTTAAGTGTTATGGAATAAAAGCAATCAAAAGCATTTCCTTTATAATGAACAGCTGCTAGCTGAAATCAAACTTTGTGTGTACGCAGAAAGCTTTTGCTGTGGTCCTTGTGGGTAGAATGATAGTCAAAATGATTCTGGTAATTGAAATTAAGTAGGCCGTACAGTTCCCAACTGCCACAGCAAAAACATTTTGGAAAATTGGATCTCTCACACAAGCTAAAATATGTAGCAATTTGTTTTTATGGAAATTACATTTGTAAGCTTGGTGTTAAACTGAAGGCAAGGTCCTAGCCTAGACCTCTCTTCAGATTTACCATATCCAAGTAAATTAACCTATTGAAAATTCTTCATTTGTTTAAATTGGTTCGTTTAAGAAGTTGTAAAAGCCTTTATTAAAGAACCTTCTCTAAGGTTCTTTACATCTCTATATAGTCTGGATAGACTATATAATTCATTACCCTGTGGCCACATTTCCAAATATAGTTAATAAGGGACAGACCCTACTATCACAATTTAATATGTATAATTGGGGGAGAGGGACATGTTTGCGTGTATTTGAAAGAGCTGTTGAAGTATTATAATTCATCAGAGAAACTAGAATTGCGAACCAGCTTGTTTTGTACCCCACAAGACCAACTTCTAAGGACAGAGTCAAGCAGGCTCTGTATCCTTTGTTTTCCATTGGGATTTGCTGTTGTCATTGAGAGGGGATCAGAGGACAAGGTGGGAGATGGATAGGGCACCTATTACCCTAGTTTCTCCCTGCTGGGCTAGAGTTTGCCAGTGGCTAGCCCTGTTCCTCTACCAGAGGGTTCTCTCAAGTGGCCAATCTCCTATAGCTACAGCTATCTCTGGGTCTGGTATATGTACAGAGGACAGGTATATGTACAGAGGATAGCTACAGCTATCTCTGGGTCTGGTATATGTACAGAGGACAGTGTGAAGACACAGTGAGAAGACAGCCATGGACAGGCTGAGGAGAAATGCCTGGAACAGATCTTTCCCTCATAGCCCTCAGAAGGAGCTAACCCTACTAATAAATTGATCGCAGACTTCTGGCTTCCAGGACTGTGAGAAAATAAATTTATCTGTATCTGTAGATTCCACATCAGCTGATTCAACCAACTATGGGTCAAAAATATTTGGAAAAAAAATTCCAGAAATTTCCAAAAGGCAAAACTTGAATTTGCCATGCACCAGGAACTATTTACATAGCATTTACATTGTATCAGTTATTATAAGTACAGAAGATTTAAAGTATACAGGAGGCTATGCATAGGTTATATGCGAATACTATGCCATTTTGTATAAGATACTTGAGCATCCCTAGATTTTGGTACCCAGTGGGGGTCCTGGAACCAATCCCCCAAGGATCTGAGGGATAACTGTGTGTTGTTTAAGCCACCCAGTCTGTGGCAGTTTGTTCTGGAAGGCTTCGTAAACCAATACACATTCTCCTTCTCATTGCCCCTTCAGACCTAGGCATGGTAACAGCTTTCCGTTATTGGATGTTGCAAATGAACTTGAGATAGGCTAATAAATATACTGTGGAAGGGTGTTGAACAAGAACCACACCATACAGTATATTCATGTTCGAATGTTCAGGGAGAATGTAATAACCTAAGATTGCTCGAAGATTTAGGAGAAATTCTCACAATACCTGAGTGTATTCATAATAAGAAAAAGTTTAGCTATTACACCTTGTTACTTTTCTAGAGAAAGCTTTCTGACATGTATAACCTATAGTCCTCTCATTTTTTCAAATGTTAACAATCACATATTATTCAAAAGTAGAAGTCATACATTTCTTATAATATTTCTTAAAATAATTTCTATATTCTATTATTCTGCTGCAGTGAACAGATCTAGGGTATGACCTAGTTAAACACTCAGTTTGGGTGAGTAAATGACATTTGCAAAAACTGATTGAAAGCTGTGAATAGTGGTAAAAATGACCACTTAGAAATTGTAATGTCAAACTTTCTACCTTATGTCTAGATTTTGGAAAATTAAATACATTTCCTGAATGATTTACTTATTTGAATTTTTTTATTATAGGTGAAGTAAAAACATACAATCTGTATGTTAGGTTTGCTTCCTGATATTGTCCACAAAAGTAGAACCTCTGTGAATATCTGTTGTAAATAGGATATTGAAGACTAAAGTAAATGTAGTTAAATTTAAAGCAAACATTGTTAAAATATTTTAGGTATCAAAACATTGCCCTGACATTTACTTTAGGTAGTGTGGGGACTTGATTACCTAAAGGTCCTCCTATTAAGCAACACAACAACAACAACCTCTTGGGGAAATAAAAAATAATATTTTTATAATATATTGATAGGCTTAAAAAATAAGTTAAAAAAAAAAAGCTAAGGTATTTGTTACCTACCACTATAAAAGCAAAATGTGAAAACAGCAGAGCAATGAGCACTGAGCATTTGCAAAAGTATTTTTGCATTTCTATTAGATGACTGAGCCTTTGGACAGAGCACCACGAGGGGGAGTTGCCTATGAGACTCTTGCACTAGTCCAGAGAGCCTCCAAGTGCTCTAAAAATTTTGTAGGAAGGCAGAACACTTAGCTTTTGCAAGAAACAATCACAAATTTCTCTGCATAAAAGAATCTCCCATTTAGACACTTAGCATTCACACAAATTAAGATTATAATATAACCATATATAAACTATTAATTTTTTTAAAAAAGGGAGAGAAATAAGAGAAAAAGAGCCAGAATCAAAAGTTTATCATATTTATTTGGCGAGATTTGAAAATAAACTCTTAGAAATACAAAATAGAGAAGCATCAAACATGTAAATAAAATGGTGAAAAGTGGATTAGATTTAGCTAAAAAACAAAACAAACAAAAAAAAACTTTCACCAGAATAGAATCAGAAGGAATTACTCAGAGCAGAGCTAAAAGATATAAGGAGATGTAAAATGTGGAAAACAGATAAAGAGGTACATTAAAAATTCAATAACTTCTATATATTTCTTATCAAAATTGAATCAAGAAGAAATAGACAATCTGAATTATTCCTATCAAAGAAATTAAATTTGTAACAACGACAATAAAAATATTCCCAGGGAGAACTCTCTAGAACAAGGTGATTTCATTGGTGCATTCTTAACGAAAAATTAAGAAAGAAATATCACCAGCCTTGCATAAAGTCTTTAGAAAATAGAGGAAGAAGGAACATTTTCTATTGTATTTTATTAGGCTAACATAACTTCTATAAGTAAATCTGACACATATAATGAAAATAAAATTACAGATCAATATTCCTTATCCACATAGAATTAAATATGTTCAACAAAATCTTAGCAAGTAAAATTCAGCAATATTAACAAGGATAGTAAACCCTGATAAAAATAGTAGAATTTATTAGTAAATTTAGTAAGGGCACAGACTAGAAGTCAGCATTCAAAAATAATGTTATTTCTAGGTGGTAGCAAAAATTAAACTAGAAAGATATTAAAATATACCAGTAAAGTACCATCAGTATCATAAATTGCTTTGAAATATATTTGATAAAGAAGCCCAAGCCCTTTACCCAAAGGAGTATAAAAAAATGAAGAATACAGTAGGGAAGCCTAAATAAATAGAGAACTATATCATATTTATTATTTATTGTAAATTCAGTAGTCTTGAGTTCAGTATTCTCACAATTGATCTATAGATTCAAAACTATCTTTCCCCCTTAAAAAGAAGTCCAGCACACTTTTGTTCTTTCAGAATTTGTTAAGTGTATTCTAAAATTTATATGAAAATTCAAGACTTTCTTAATACACACAACAATTTTGAAAAGGAATAAGGTTGTGGAATATACAAAACTTCATCTGAAGCTGTGCCATAAAGCTATAATATATGGCATTTGCATGAGGATAGGCAGTTAGGTCAATGAAACAAAATAAAGTCCAGATATTAACCCACACTTAATATGGTCATGAAAAAAATAAAATATTATTTATTTATCAAGGAAATGCAAATTAATATCACAATTATATATCACTTCACGGCCACTAGAATTGATACAATTATAAAAACTGGCAATATTAAATGCTGACAAAAACGTAGAGCTACTGAAACGCTTGTATCACTGTCGAGATGGTAAAATGATACAACCATTTTTGAAAACACATTGGCAATGTGTTTATAAATTTAAATTTATGCTTAACACATGTTTCAAAAATTATACTCCTTGTAAATAACTAAAAGAAATGAAAATGTGTGTCCACAAAAGGAGTTGTACACAATACTCACAGCATCTTAATTCATAACATAACTAGAAACAAGCCAAATGTGCATCAACAGGTGTATGCATAAGCAAATTGTGGACATTCACACAATGGAATACTAATGGGCAGTAAAACAAATGAACATGTGGTAACACAGCGATAGCCAGGTAATGGAAATCGGTACAGAATTGTACGTATTGAATGACTCTATTTGAATGAGGTTTTAGAATTGGTAAAACTAATTTCCAGAAATAGCAAACATATCAGTGGTCACTTGGAGGATGGGTTTAGTGGAATTGATTGCAAAGGGACAAGAAAATATTTTTAGTTAATAAGAATGTCCTATACATCTATTGAGCTAGTGCTTACATGAGTTTATCCATTTGTCAAAACTCAAGACTGTATACTTAAAATGTGTGCATTGTATTACATGTTAATTAAACCTTAATAATGTTGATAAAACACAAACAACCAAGGAAAGAAAGATAGATGCTCTACAAAGAAAGGACAGTTGAACTCAGAGCAAACTTTTCAGTGGCAAGAATTGAAACCAGGCAAAGTGGAAAATAGCTTTAAAATATTCTGAGAAAGTAACCAAATCAAATTGCGTATTCAGTGAAAGTATCTTTCAAGAACAAGGGCAATAAGGACATTTTCAGATAAACAACAACTAAGGCTACCCATAGAGCTTCACTAAAGGAACTTCTAAAGGATATACTCTAGTTTAAAAAGAAAAAAGAAGAGAAGCAATTTTGATTAAAGAAATTGGTAACCATATGGGTATACAGAGCAGATATTATTTGTATAAAGTAATGTGATAATGTTAAAATTGAGCGAGTTAAAAAGACCAAAAGCAGCGGTCAAATTTTCTAATCAGAGAGTACGTTGTAAGATTTTCTTTTCATTTAGGAGGATTAATATATTGATTAAATTTTACTTTTGATAAATTAAGTTTGAAGGGCAAAATTTAAATCCTAAGAAATAGGAACAGTATATAACTTTCCAAACTAGTAAAGTGAAAGAATGAAAAAAAGAAACCCAACAAGTAGAATAATTCAATTATTCAAAAAAATCCCTAAATAAAAATAAACATAGAGAAAATGGGATATCAAAAACAAAAAGTAGGATGATAGACACAAGTTCAAACATAACAGTAAACAAAGTAAATGTAATTAAATCTACTTTTTGAAAATAGAAATTTTCATATTAGATTTTTATTTACATTCTATATCCTCCTGTGAGACCTAGCTAAAACATTAGATCAAAAAAGTGTAAAAAAATGATGAAAAAAGTACTAGTAGGCAATTTAAAGAAAATAATACTAGGTTAATTATAGAAATATCAGACATATCATAACATTTGTGATTTAAGACAAAATACTATGTTAATGATATAAAAGTAATAAAATGTTCAATTATCCAGAAAAATTAAAATAGTAAAAAACCTTAAATATATAAATTTTTAAATAGTGATGAAATTGCATAGAAATCATATGTTGCTACTAAAATAATAATATTAGTTAAATAATTTTATGTCTATAATTATAAATAAATAGATAAAACCCATTTTTCCATTGTTCATCACAGTAGGAGATTTCAATCCAATTGTATTGATTACTGATAAGTGTAGTAGAATAAAAATTATGATATATGTTTATAAAATGTAATAATCATTTATATGTAAATACACAGATTTATATGTAATGTACATAGTATATATATATACATGCATATATATATAGTCCTATTCTTCTGAAGCACATATAAAACATTTTTAAATGTAATAACATATTAAGAAAAATTGATTTACACAATGTCCTCTGGCTGAAGTTCAATTAATTTTTAAAATAGTAATCAAAATATATTTAAATAGATCCCATATTTTATTATTTAAATAAATATATTTATCTAAATCACACACAGGAAAACTTCAAATGGAAATTATAGATTAATTACTTAACAATAATGGAAAAAAATCACATATCAAACACAGGTGGACCCCAGTGAAAGCAGTCCATCAGGACTATTTTTAATAATACAGCAACGGATAGTTGTAGAAAAAAATAAAGGTTAAAGTTTAGTAAACCTATTATCCAAATTGAGAGTGTGGAAAAGAAATAGCATTATATCCAATAAAATAAATAACACATAATGATAGAGAGGAAGAAGAAGCAAAATAGTTATAGAAAACTGTTTTTCAAGTAGAAATCAAAATAGAAGCTCAAAACGAGCAAGATGAGGAAGAGGCAAAGGGCGAGGACAGCTCAGGAGGTCGGGAGAGAACCACAGTAAGATGGAAGAGGCGGAGAAGGAGGAAGGGAGAGCAGAAGAGTGAGGTGCTCAGGAGGGAGACTCTGGGGAGTGGAGGATAGCCGGAGAGATGGAGTACAAAGGTGTTAGGCAGTTTAAAGGATTAGCATGTTTTCATATCTAAAGTGGGAGGTAGGTAAACAAATATTCATTTTATTATTACAATTCACATGTTCATACTCTGGTGCACATAATATTATTTGGTTCTTTTATTACACAGTAAAAATACGTTAAAAGTAGGAGGGCTTCCATGTTCCTGCCACAGCAGATCAATAAATATTAGAGTTACTCTCCCATAGTAAACAGGTATGAAATGAAACAAAATAGATAAATAAATTTTTTTAAGGCATTGCTGTGATCAGTGAGAAGGAAAATGCCACCCTCTGTGTACGCTATGTACTCATCGTGGTTTTCTACTAGAGGCATAGGGAGATGGGGTCCAGGGATCAGTGATCTTACCAGGAAAAAACAAAAAAAGAGGAAACTAGGAATTTCAGGGTATTGAGAACTTAGAGGAGAAAGAGTCCAGAAGTCTTCTGAGGGTCCCTGAGTTTTGGCCAACTGTTAGGCTGTGTATGTGCATACTGAGACTTTTGTGTATTTATGTACAAATACATATGTGTGCAAAAAAAGGTCTAAAAAAGAAATGTAAAATATTTATTACAAAATATATCTTAAATTTGTATAAAATATGATGATATAAGTGAAGTAAACATAAGAAAATACTGATTTGTTGCAGGGAAAATTTCAATATTTGAAGACACCATTCTGCTCCACGCTAATCCATAAATCTAACTCAATCCTCATTAAAATGCTAAAGATGTTTTTTAAAAATTTGACATAATGACTCTAAATTTTATTCAGAAGTGTAAACATACCCTAAAAATCAAGACCATTTTTGGATCAAAATAATATTAGATCAATTTATGCTATCAGAGTATCAAAATTTACTGTTCAGGTTTCATAATTAAAATATTGTACCGACTGGCACAAGGACTCATAAGTAGATCGATGAAACACAGACCATCAATTGAACCATTCACATATGGAAACTTTATGCTTGAGTAGAGGATATTTCAATACTCTAATGAAAGAACAGACTATTAAGTAAATGGTATTTAAACAATTTAATATATATTAGTTAAAGAAAATATACCTGTCTCATAACCTCATACTATGCAAATATATCAAAATATATTTGTAGTGAAAATTGTGTTATTATAGTGAAAATATATAGAAAATTAAAATGCACAATGTTTGGCCCTACAATCCCAGTCCTATAAATTTATCTTAAAGAAATTATAGTATTCTCAAAGACATTTGTGTGGTTTTTGAAAAGGTGTTGAAAAAGAATAAGGTGAATAAATATATGTATTGCCATAGAACTGAGTTCAAGTTATAATATGAAGTCAAATACAAAACCATATGTAGTATGAAAAGTATATAGTTTAAAATACAAATTTTTATAATATAAAAAACACTGTATATCTGTAAATTGTATACAGTGATGAGGAAGGACACAAAATATTAACTGATGTTTCCTCTAACGGCTATAAAATAAATGGTTTTGGTACCAGAGTGGAGTTGAGAAAATGTGAACATAGATAGGGTTTACATCAGAGAAGGTATCTTTTATTTTAAATCCTACACAGCCTTATATAAAAAAAGTTCGAAATTGTTTCTATGATTTATGATTATTATATAAAATGTAATACAAATTGAAAAAAAGATTTTACAGGACAACACTGTCTGGGTGGTAGAAATGTGAGTGGGAATAAAAACAATTATTTCTAGAGACAGTTAAAAGTAGTACACAATAGAAATAAACCACTGATTGGTGGTAATGTGGAATCAGAACTGAAGATGATTTTAAAGCTGCAAGTTGAATAAAATAGTAGTAATTGCAATTTACTAAAATAGGGATGCACCAATAAATGTTTTACACCTCTACTATGTGATGTACATTGATATAGTGCAGTTTCAGATGCCCAAAACAACAACAAAATCCGGACTTTAGCAGGAAGCCCACCTTAAGCCTCTAGGAAAACCTCAACGGAGAATCCCCAACTTGGCCCATGGTCACCCCCAGGGCTCTGAATGCCAAACCCACCCTACCCCCACTCTGTAGCCAGCTCGTTATGTATGCTCCAAGGGTGGCAGAGAAAGTGAGATCAGGTAGACAGGGAGTGTGCACAGAAAACAAGCCAATGTCTGCAGGTAAGGGAAAAACCACAATCTTCAACTCTAGTTTTACCTTCAGGAAAACAAAAACAAGGTTAACAACAGCGAGCCTGGTGTCTTGTAAGGTGGAGAGAAGACATACAAGCTTAAGAATTTGGCCACAAGAGGGAGCAAGAAACATGAACCAGGTGTATCCCTGCAACGTTAGAGAAAGCCCCAGATATAAGCAGGTCAAGTGAAAGGTATCTCCTACCTAAAGGCAGCTGGTAAAGACTGGAGGAGGAGGTGCTACTTCAAATTGAAAAACAGCAAGGCAAAACTCTAAGAAACTTGAAGAATTAAGGAAACATGACATTGTCAATAGTTCAAAATAATCCTCAAGCAACCAGACCCAAATTATGGAGATCTGCAAATTACCAGATAAAGAATTCAAAATAGTTGTTCTGAGGAAACTCAGTGAATACAAGAAAACAAAGAAAGACAATTCAACAAAATCAGGATAAGAATACAAGAACAAAATGGGATATTTAACACAGAGATAGACATCGTAATAAAGAGCCAAACAGAAATTCTGGAGCTGAAGAATTCAATGGATGAAATAATAAATTCACTAAAGAGCATCGATAATAGAACAGAACAAACAGAAGATAGAATCAGTGAGTTAGAGGATAAAAACATTGAAATAACCCATTCAGAGGAAAACAAAGGAAAAAAAGAGGAAAACTGCAAAGGAAACCTACATTATCTATTGGACATCATCAGAAGAACAAATATAAGAATCATTAGAGTTCCAGAAGGAGAGAAGAGGGAGAAAGGGGTAGAAAGTTTATTTAAAAAAATAATAGCTGAGAATTTCTCAAACCCAGGGAGAAACTTAGACCTCCAATTTCATGAAGCTAATAGATCACCCCATTATTTCAATTAAAAAGATCTCCAAGGCACATTAGGATGAAATTGTCAAAAATCAAAGGTAAAGAGAGTATCCTGAAAGCAGTAAGAGAAAAAAGATGACAGCCTACAAAAACAAACAAAAAAAAAAGCAAAAAATCCATTAGGCTATGAGTAGATTTCTTAGCAGAAAATTTACAGGCCAAGAGAAAGTGGAATTATATACTCAAAGTGCTAAAAGAAAAATTTTGCTAGCCAAGAATACTCTATCTGAAAAAGTTATCATTCAGAAGTGAAGGATAAATAAAGACTTACCCCAATAAATAAAAGCTGAGGGAGTTCATCACCACTAGACCTGCCTTACAAGAAATGCTGAAAGTAGTTCTTCAAGCTGAAATGAAAAGTTGCTATTTAGTAACGTGAAAACATACAAAAATGTACAACACAGTGGTAAAGGTCAGATTTAGGCAACTCTAAATCTATAATATGATGGTGTGCTAATCACTTAACTATAGCATAAAGATAAAAGGAAATGAATATTAAGAATAGCTATAGCTACTGTAATTTGTTAACCAATACACAGTATATAAAAAGGTGAATTTTGACATCAAAAACACAGAAGGGGGGAGATAAAAGGGCAGTTTTAGTATGTGATTGAAGTTGTTAGTTATCAGCATAAAATTGACTTTATATCTGTAAGATATATTATGTAAGCCTATGGTAACCACAGAGCAGAAAGCTGCAGTAGATTCACAAAAGATAAAGAGATGGTAATTAGAATAGACCATTATGGAAATTCACAAAGGTAGGCAGCAGAAGATGAAACAAAAGAACTCCAAAAGAGCAAGAGAGTAATTCATAAGATGGCATTAGCAAGTCCTTACATATCAATAATTACTCTAAATGTAAACAGATTGTATTCTTCAATCAAAAGATGCTGTGTAGGACCTAAAAGAAGACCCAACTGTATGCCACCTACAAAAAACTCACTTAAGCTTTAAGGACACACATAGCCTCAAAGTGAAGGCATAGAAAAAGATATCCCATGCAAGTGGAAACCAAAAGAAAGCAGGTGTGGCTATACTTACATCAGACAAAAGAGACCATGACCCAAAAACAGTAAAAAGAGACAAAGAAGGTTATTATACAATGAGGAAGTTGTCAACTCATCAAGAAGATATAACAATCATAAAAATATATGTATCCAATATCAAACCACCTAAATACATTAAGCAAATACTAACAGATATGAAGGGAGAAATAGACAATTATAGAATAATAATAGGGAAATTCAGTCCCCAACTTTTAACAATGAATTGATCATCCATACAGAAAATCAATAAGGAAGCGTTGGACTTGAACTAACATTTAGACCAAATGAATATAACAGACATACATTAAACTGCAGCAGAATACACATTCTTCTCAAGTGCACACAGAAGAATCTCAAAGATAAGTCATATATGATAAGCCACAAAACAAGATTTAGCAAATTTTAGAAGACTGAAATTATACCAAGTAGCTTTTCTGACCACAATAGTATAAAACTATAAGTCAACAACAATAGAGAAGGTACAAAATTTACAAACTTGTGGAAACTAAACAACCCACTCCTGATCAACAGATGGGTCAAAGTAGAACTCAAAATGGAAGTCAAAAACTATCTCCAAACAGATGAAAATGGAAAGTCAATGTACCAAAACCTATGAGATGCTGCAAAAGCGGTTCTTAGAAGTTTATAGCAATGAGTGCATGTATTAATAAAAAAGAAAGATCTCAAATAACCTAACTTTACACCTCAAGGAACTAGAAAAAACAGAACAAACTAAACCCAAAGTTAACAGAAGGAAGAATGTAACAAAGATCAGAAGGGAAATAAATGAAATAGAGACCAGAAAAACAACAGAAAAGACCAAATAAATTAAGAGCTCTTTTTTGGAAAGATAAGCAAAATTGACAAACCTTTATGCAGATGAATAAAAAAAGAAGACTCAAATAAAATCAGAAATGGAAAAGGAGACATTACAACTGATATCACAGAAATACATAGGATCATAAGAGAATACTATGGACAATTATATTGCAAGAGTTGGATAAGCTAAAGGAAATGGATGAATTCCTAGAAATATACAACTTACCAACATTGAATCATTAAGAAATAGAAAGTCTAAATAGACCAGTAGCAAGTAAGGAGACTAAATCAGTAATGAAAATACTCCCAATAAAGAAAGCCCTTCAACTAATATTTCACAAGGGAGCCAATTATACTCGATGGGGAAAGAATAGTCTCTTTCATAGATGATGTTGGGAAAAATTGATAACCATGTCCAGAAAAATAAAATTGCTCCCCTATCTTACAGCACTCACAAAGGTTAATTTAAATGGATTAAAGACTTAAACACAGATCTGAAACTGTAAAACTCTTAGAAGAAAACATAGGGAAAAAGTTCCTTGGCATTGGTCTTGGCAATGATTTGATTGGATATGATACCAAAAGCATAAGCAACAAAAGCAAAAATCAACAAGTGGGACTACATCAGACTGAAAAGTTTTTGCATAGTAAAACAATTAACAGAATGAAAAGGCAACTTGTGGAATGTGAGAAAATATTTGTGAACCATATATTGAATAAGGGGGTAATATTCAAGATATGTAAAGAACTCATACAATTCAATAACAAAAAAAGCTGATTAAAAATGGGCAGAGGAATTGAACATATTTTTCAAGAAAACACATCCAAATGTCCCATTATCACTGAAATCATTTAACATTTAGCCAATGCAGTTGGGCAAGGCTAAGAAATTAGACTTATAACAATAATTTAAAGCAAGAGATCTAACTTTCTTTAGTTGTGTATTAAATGATAGGATACCTTAGAAATTAAAGAGTGTTATAGGCTGAATAATGCTCCCCACCTGTGCCCAGGTCCTAGTCATTGGGGTGTCGGAACATGTGACCTTCAATAGGCAAGGAAAGAGATTCTTCCCTAAATCCTCCAGAAGGAGCCAGTCCTGTCCACACCTTGTCTTATGCTGGCAAAACTGATTTCAGACTTTTGACCTTCAGCAATGCAGGAGAGTATATTTGTGCTATGTTGAGCATCAAGTTTATGGTAATTTGTTACAGCATCACTAGGAAACTAATATAAAGATAACTTACCAAGAAACTACTATAACAATGTAATAATTTAAAAGTAACAGATTATAGAACTAACCCAAAAAACAAGTAATTATCACATATGCAAACTATATCCAGATAAAAGACGTTTTAAGAATAAAAACACCATTTTCTATAACCACACTAAAGAGAACATACATAGGAGTAAAAATGATAAAAATTGTACAGAACTTCTATGAGGAAATCTTTAAAATATTCCTGGAGATCCCCAAAGTAGACCTGTAGAGTGAATAGATTGGAAAGCATCCCTTTATGAAGCAGGGATGCATATATTGGGTTTTTGGAGCCCACTCTGATTATCTTAATTCTTAGACTCTTGACTCACATGGAAACCCACGTATTCTTGCCATGCTTTTGACAGAAAACAGACTGTCAACTGGGCACGCTCTCCTTCTGCTTCACCATCTCTTTCTGCAAAATTCTCCATGTTTTAGCAGCTTTACCAGTTCAGACCCCTTGAACACCCCACCCACTGACTCAGGAATTTTAATATAACAGAAATTATCATAGAGCAATGATTTAGAGTCTGTGCAGAGGTGTGCAGGGGGATGAGTGTTGTGTTAGTTCTGCTCAAACAATGCGTCAGAACGAGTCCTGTGATTAGGGCCTATGCCCAAGGTTGGTAATTCACTAGACATAGAATGCATTATTTAAGGCCTTTAGTTTTCAGCTGTGAATTTTAGTTGAGTTCTGGGAACAGATATGACATCACTTGTTGCTTTAAACCATTACAGCGCGCGCGCACACACACACACACACCCCTAAGAACAATTTATCCCAATTTTATATGTAGAAACTGAAGCTTGGAGAATATGTTTTTTAAGGTAAAATACTTAATGAGTGACAGGATTAGAATTAAGCCCCAGCCTTATCAGAGGCAAAAGCTCATGTTACAACCTCCAAACCATGAGGCCCCCACTTACTATGTTCTTCCCAAGCAATATCGTTGTAAAATATTAAACTATTTTAGTATTTATTTTGTTTTTGCTATTATACCATGTTTCAGATTCCTATTCCTCTCACTTACATTATGCTTTGCTCTTTGTTCATGTATTGTTTTACTTTTGTTATGGGCCTAGAATCTTTTGCTTACAGAGAGAGTTCAAGATATCATACATCAGAAAGAGAGAGAGAGAGATTGAGGGAGAAAAAGAGAGAAAGAGAAAAAGAGAGAGAGAGAAAGAGCCCTGGTAAACAAAGATTCCAAGATCAGGGAGCTCTTAATTTTCATGATTTCATGAGAGAAAATGGAAGGCAAAAATGAATGGAACCAAGAAATGCAGAGCAAAATGAAGGCTAAGAAAAAAGCTTGTATAAAATTACAGAGCCAACAGAAGCAAGAGTTTCACCAAGGTAAAGGAAATCATTGCTGACAAAAGGAGTCTTAAGGTCAGACAGATTGAAGGCAAAAATATCTTCTTAAGAATAATGTGAGGTATCTTTAGTCAGTAATATTATTTACATTTTCTCTATCTATTTTATAACAACCTCCCAAGTTCACTTTTCCAACTACCTTCCAAATATTTTATGCACTTTTGTCACTACGGTTTCCTGCAAAATCGTTTAACGTCTTCTCTAGAGTGAACTTATTGTGTTTGTGATGGAGACACTAAAAGGAAAAAGAAGGTGGTTCAGGTCCCATTATGGAGTTAAATGATCACCAGTGATTAAATTTTGTGGTGCTTGATACTCCAAAATATTTAAACCGTGATTTATAGTAATATTTTATCTACAGATACATCTAATTATAGAAGAGTTAATCTTCATAACTTGGTGGAGAAATGGATATGACATTTTAAAAGTTATACTTCTTAAGTTTACGTAGTATCCTTCTGTGATTCTAATAGCGTTTTGAAGAAGGGATGGAGAGAGACTTACCACTACATACTCTTTTGGGTATCGAAAGGTCATTATTTCTTCCATTGTAAAAGTACTACATTTTAAGTCTTAACTCATGAAAGATGTCTTCTGGGAGTGAGACTGTTCTGAGCAAAGTGATGAGACATGAATACATGAGCTGCTGAGTTGGTAAAGAAGGCAAGATATAAATTCAGGCCCACTAAAATTTGTTAGAGCTGTGAAAATGCTGGCTTTAGTGTGAAAAGTTCAATGCAATGTTTTCTAGATAAACTGGTAAGCCGCCTTATTCGTATTTATAGTAAGGCAGATCTTTACTTGAACCAGACGCCACGCTTTCCACTGGTTTTTGCCTAAGTTGGAGACCAAAAGGAAACAATTGTTGAAAAATTTAAATTGGTAAACACATGAATATTTCTTTTGGTGTAGTAAAACTAATTGTTAAATATAGAACGATTTTACTTTAGGGAAAATGTATTTTTTTAAAAAAAATCTTTTTTGAGATGTATTTCAGATATCATAAAATTCACTCATTTAAATTGTACAACTCAATGGTTTTAATATATTCACAGAGTTGTGCCACTACCGCCACTAAGTTCAAAACGTTTACCCCCCAAAGAAACCGTGTCCATTAACAACCATTTCTTGTTACTGACATTTCCCCAGTCATACAGTTATTAAACTGCTTTCCTATCTATAGATTTGCCTATTCTTGACATTTCATATAAATGGAATAATATAATGTGTGGTCTTTAATGACCTGCTTTTCCACTTAGCAAAATGTTTCTGAGGATTTTTCATTGTGTAGCATGTATCAGTACTTCATTCCTTTATTTATCTGTTTTTTACTGAGGTATAATTTATATATAACATTATATTAGTTTCAGGTGTACCACATAATGACTCTAGAGTTGCGTATATAGAGAAGTGATTGCCACAGTAAGTCTATTTAACATCCATCATTCCTTTTTATTGCTGAATAATATTTCATTAGATGGTAAACCACATTGTGTTTATCTATTTGTCAGTTGATGAACAGTGGGTTGCTTCAACTTTTTTGACTATTACGAATAACAAACACTTCTATGAACAGTTGTGTACAAGTTTTTGTTGAACATATGTTTCCATATTTCTTGGATATATAGCTAAGGGTGGAAATGCTGGGTCTTATGGTTACTCTATGCTTAATATTTTGTGTTAACTGCCAGACTGTTTTCCAGTGTGGTTGTATGAAAAAGGCCCTTCTGATAGTTTAAAAATAATTCTGCAGTCTACAAGATATGTTAGCAGAGTTCAGTGGAAATTAAACAGGGGTTGGGAAAAATCTGGATCTAGTCCCAGCTCTGCCGCTAATTAGTTGTTTGACCTTAAGCAACTCATTTACATTCCCTAAAACCAAGTTTCTTCATTTGTAAAATAAGTGTGTTTTTTTCAAGCAAGTACAACTCTTGAATATAATTACAGCTACTTTACTTTTTGTTTTTTATTGCCTCTTTAAATTTGCTCTGAGGCCTAATTGTTTCCTTGGCCTCGAATAAAAAACTTCAGCAGTGCCCATGACATCTCTGACTATTATTAAGTGCTATAAACACTTCTGGTCGCTTTCAGTCACAAAACATGACCTCAATTCAGTAACCAAATTGTCCATCCCTATATAATAACCAAAACTCTGGATTTTATGTCAATTAGAGGATTCTTCCAGCCTCAGTTTAAACAAGGAAGTCTAATGTTTTTGATCCCTGAAGGGTTGGTGTATCAAAAGGAGTGAGAAGAAAAGGGAGCAGGCAGTTTTCTCTTTGTTGTGAGCTGTAGTGATGATCTGGCTGGGGCACTCTCTGTACTTGGCAGATGTTTAAAACTAATGGGGGGCTTCCCTGGCGGCGCAGTGGTTGAGAGTCCACCTGCTGATGCAGGGGACACGGGTTCGTGCCCCGGTCCGGGAGGATCCCACATGCCGGCGAGCGGCTGGGCCCGTGAGCAATGGCCGCTGAGCCTGCGCGTCCGGAGCCTGTGCTCCGCAACAGGAGAGACCACAACAGTGAGAGGCCCGCGTACCGCAAAAAAAAAAAAAAAAAAAAAAAAATGTGTTCTCCTGGTGATCTGTGATAAATCAGATTACTGTTCCATTATGAGTTTGCTAGGGCTGCTGTAACAAAGTTCCACAAAGTGGGTGGCTTAATAACAGAAATGAATCGTCTCACAGTTCTAGAGGCTGGAAGTCTGAGACCAAGATGTTGAGGGCTGTAAGGCAGACTGTTCCTTACATCCCTCCTAGCTCCTGTGGTTTTCTGGCCACCTTTGGCGTTCCTGGACTTGTAGCTTCATTGCCCTGATCTCTACCTGAGAAAATCTTGAACTTCACATGACATTCTCCCTGTATCTGTGTCTCTGTGTCCCAATTGCTTTTTTTTTTTTTTTATAAGAGCATCAGTCCTATTGGTTTAGGCCACTCACTAATACCTCACTTTAACTCTATCGATTGCCTCTGTAAAGACCCTGTCTCCCAGTAAGAGCACATTCTGAGGTACTGGGGCATACCTTTTTCTGGGGGGGGGTACACATTTCAACCAATAATAATTCCAAAATAGATGTTTCTTCCTTGTGATAGTGTTACTGACCAGGGTTCTTGGCCTTCTCCAATCCATAGAAATTAATTACAGGCCAGAAAAGAAATTCAGGCAAGGCTTTATTGGGGCCCCTGCTACAGCATCACGGAGCTAAAACAAGTAACACGTTCCCTTGCTCACTCCCTGAGGGGAGGTGAGCTTCTTCCTTTTGTGGGGTGAGGGTAGGGGTGTGTCCAGAGGTTGGGTTGGAGGGGTAGCTTAGGTGGTCTGTCCACCCCTTAGGTGGTGTTGAGTGCAGGGGGCATGCACAGGACCCTGCTTTTACTCTGGGTTCTTCAGAAGTGGCAGTTGGGTTTTTTTGGTCACTTTGTATCTTGTCCATAATTTGCCCCAGCTGTATATACACACAGTTACTTTTAGTCCCTTATAGTTTGTTTGTATTTTGTTGCTGGAGGAGACATTTGTCCAGGTGCAAGCACTGCAGCAAAGGGTCCCAGGTCCCAGGTCCCAGCCTGTCTCAATAGGATTATTCTCCTGTGCCCTTTGCCATGTGACTTCATCTTACTTCCCAATCGGCACTTCATCCTAATGGCTTTGGGCTTGGCCATACACCTTGCTTTGTCCATTCAAATGGGCAGATGTGACAGTGTCAGCAGTTCTGAGTGGAGGTTGTAACAGGCATGTGTGTTTCACCTCCTCCTCTTTTGAGTCTCTTGTCTGACATGAGAACAGCATGCCCTCCATATTGCTTCTCTTCCAGTATAGATTCTTGACGGATAAGACACACAGAAAGAAGAACTTCTGAGGCGCTCACAGTCCTTCTAATCTCCAGTGAAAGAACAGCTATCAAGTAACAAGAATGAGAAATATATATATTTTTTAAATCTTTATTGGAGTATAATTGCTTTACATTGTTGTGTTAGTTTCTGCTGTATAACAAAGTGAATCAGCTATACGTATACATATATCCACATATCCCTTCCCTCTTGCGTCTCCCTCCCACCCTCCCTATCCCACCCCTCTAGGTGGACACAAAGCACTGAGCTGATCTCTCTGTGCTATGCAGCTGCTTCGCACTAGCTATCTGTTTTACATTTGGTAGTGTATATATGTCCATGCCACTCTCTCACTTCGTCCCAGCTTACCCTTCCCCCATCCCATATCCTCAAGTCCATTCTCTACATCTGTGTCTTTATTCCTGTCCTGCCCCTAGGTTCTTCATAACCATTTTTTTTTTTTAGATTCCATATATATGTGTTAGCATATGGTATTTTTTTTTCTCTTTCTGACCTACTCCACTCTGTATGATAGTCTCTAGGTCCATCAACCTCACTACAAATTACTCTATTTCATTTCTTTTTAAGGCTGAATAATATTCCATTGTATATATGTGCCACATCTTCTTTATCCATTCATCTGTTGATGAACACTTAGGTTGTTTCCATGTCCTGGCTATTGTAAATAGTGCTGCAATGAATATTGTGGTACATGTAATTCATCTTTTTGAATTATAGTTTTCTCAGGGTATATGCCCAATAGTGGGATTGCTGGGTTGTATGGTAGTTCTATTTTAGTTTTTTAAGGAACCTCCATACTGTTCTCCATAGTGGCTGTATCAATTTACATTCCCACCAACAGGGCAAGAGGGTTCCCTTTTCTCTACACCCTCTCCAGCATTTATTGTTTGTAGATTTTTTGATGATGGCCATTCTGACCAGTGTGAGGTGATACCTCATTGTAGTTTTGATTTGCATTTCTCTAATGATTAATGATGTTGAGCATTCTTTCATTTGTTTGTTGGCAATCTGTATGTCTTCTTTGAAGAAATGTCTATTTAGCTCTTCTGTGCATTTTTGGATTGGGATGTTTGTTTTTTTGATATTGAGCTGCATGAGCTGCTTGTACATTTTGGAGATTAATCCTTTGTCAGCTTCTTCATCGGCAAATATTTTCTCCCATTCTGAAAGTTGTCTTTTCGTCTTGTTTATGGTTTCCTTTGCTGTGCAAAAACTTTTAAGTTTCGTTAGGTCCCATTTGTTTATTTTTGTTTTTATTTCCATTACTCTAGAAGGTGGGTCAAAAAAGTATCTTACTGTGATTAATATTATAGTGTTCTGCCTATGTTTTTCTCTAAGAGTTTTAAAATGTCTGACCTTGCATTTAGGTCTTTAATCCATTTTTGAGTTTATTTTTGTGTATGGTGTTTGGAAGTATTCTAATTTCATTCTTTTATATGTAGCTGTCCAGGTTTCCCAGCACCACTTATTGAAGAGGCTGTCTTTTCTCCATTGTATATTCTTGCCTCCCTTATCAAAGATAAGGTGACCATATGTGCATGGCTTTATCTCTGGGCTTTCTATCCTGTTACATTGATCTATATTTCTGTTTTTGTGTCAGTACCATACTGTCCTGATTACTGTAGCTGTGTAGTGTAGTCTGAAGGCAGGGAGCCTGATTTCTCCAGCTCCATTTTTCTCTCTCAAGATTGCTTTGGCTATTCAGGGTCTTTTGTGTTTCCATACAAACTGTGAAATTTTTTGTTCTAGTTCTGTGAAAAATGCCATTGGTAGTTTGATAGGGATTGCACTGAATCTGTAGATCACTTTGTGTAGTATAGTTATTTACACTATGTTGATTCTTCCACTCCAAGAACATGTTATATCTCTCCATCTATTTGTATCATCTTTAATTTCTTTCATCAGTGTCTTATAGTTTTCTGCATACAAGTCTTTTGTCTCCTTAGCTAAGTTTATTCCTAGGTATTTTATTCTTTTTGTTGCAGTGGTAAATGGGAGTGTTTCCTTAACTTATCATTCAGATTTTTCATCATTAGTGTATAGGATGCAAGAGATTTCTGTGCATTAATTTTGTATCCTGCTACTTTACCAAATTCATTGATTAGCTCTAGTAGTTTTCTGGTAGCATCTTTAGGATTCTCTTTGAATAGTATCATGTCATCCGCAAACAGTGACAGTTTTACTTCTTATTTTCCAATCTGGATTCCTTTTATTTCTTTTTCTTCTCTGCTTGCTGTGGCTAAAACTTCCAAAACTATGTTGAATAATAGTGGTGAGAGCGGGAAACCTTGTCTTGTTCCTGATCTTAGAGGAAATGGTTTCAGTTTTTTACCATTGAGAATGATGTTGGCTTGTTATATATGACCTTTATTGTGTTGAGGTAAGTTCCCTCTATGCCTACTTTCTGGAGAGTTTTTATCATAAATGAGTGTTGAATTTTGTCAAAAGCTTTTTCTGCATCTAATGAGATGATCATATGGTTTTTCTCCTTCAGTTTGTTAATATGGTTTATCACATTGACTGATTTGTGTATTTTGAAGAATCCTTGAATTCCTGGGATAAACCCCACTTGATCATGGTGTATGATCCTTTAATGTGCTGTTGGATTCTATTTGCTAGTACTCTCTTGAGGATTTTTGCATCTATGTTCATCAGTGATATTGGCCTGTAGTTTTCTTTTCTTGTGACATCTTTGTCTGGTTTTGGTAACAGGGTGATGGTGGCCTTGTTGAATGAGTTTGGGAGTGTTTCTCCCTCTGCTATATTTTGGAGGCATTTGAGAAGGATAGGTGTTAGCTCTTCTCTAAATATTTGATAGAATTTGCCTCTGAATCCATCTGATCCTGGGCTATTGTTTTTTGGAAGATTTCTAATCACAGTTTCAATTTCAGTGCTTGTGAATGATATCTTTATATTTTCTATTTCTTCCTGGTTCAGTCTTGGAAAGTTGTGCTTGTCTAAGAATTTGTCCATTTCTTCCAGGTTGTCCATTTTATTGGCATGTAGTTACTTGTAGTAATCTCTCATGATCCTTTGTATTTCTGCAGTGTCAGCTGTTACTTCTCGTTTTTCATTTCTGATTCTGTTAATTTGAGTCTTCATTTTTTTCTTGATGAGTCTGGATGATGGTTTATCAACTTTGTTTATCTTCTCAAAGAACCAGCGTTTCGTTTTATTAATGTTTGCTATCATATCCTTCATTTCTTTTTCATTTATTTCTAATCTGACCTTTAGGATTTCTTTCCTTTGCTAACTTTGGGTTTTTTTGTTCTTCTTTCTCTAATTGCTTTAGGTTTAAGTTTAGGTTGTTTATTTGAGGTTTTTCTTGTTTCTTGAGGTAGGATTGCATTGCTATAAACTTCCCTCCTAGAATTACTTTTGCTGCATCCCATAGGTTTTTTAGTCATTGTATTCTCATTGTCATTTGTTTCTATGTTTTTTTTAATTTCCTCTTTGATTTCCTCAGTGATCTCTTGGTTATATAGTAGTGTATTTTTTAGCCTCCATGTGTTTGTATTTTTTATACTTTTTATCCCGTAATTGATATTGAGTCTCATAGCGTTGTGGTCAGAAAAGAAACTTGATATGATTTCAATTTTCTTAAATTTACCAAGGCTTGATTTGTGACCCAAGACATGATCTATCCTGGAGAATGTTCCATGAGCACTTGAGAAGAAAGTATATTCTGTTGTTTTTGGATGTAATGTCCTATAAATATCAGTTATGTCCATCTTGTTTAATGTGTCATTTAAAGCTTGTGTTTCCTTATTTATTTTCATTTTGGATGATCTGTCCATTGGTGAAAGTGGGGTGTTAAGGTCCCCTACTATGATTGTGTTACTGTTTATTTCCCTTTTATGGCTGTTAGCATTTGCCTTATATATTGAGGTGCTCCTATATTGGGTTCATAAATATTTACAATTGTTATATCTTCTTCTTGGATTGATCCCTTGATCGTTATGTAGTGTCCTTCTTTGTCTCTTGTAATAGTCTTTATTTTAAAGTCTATTTTGTCTGATATGAGTATTGCTATTCCAGCTTTCTTTTGATTTCCATTTGCATGGAATATCTTTTTCCATCCCCTCACTTCCAGTCTGTATGTTTCCCCAGGTCTGAAGTGGGTCTCTTGTAGACAGCATATATATGGGTTTGTTTTTTTTTTTGTATCGATTCAGCCAGTCTATGTCTTTTGGTTGGAGCATTTAATCCATTTGCATTTAAGGTAATTATTGATATGTATGTTCCTATTGCCATTTTGTCAATTGTTTTGGGTTTGTTATTGTAGAGCTTTTCCTTTTCTTGTGTTTCCTGTTTAGAGAAGTTCCTTTAGAATTTGTTGTTAAGCTGGTTTGGTGTTGCTGAATTCTCTTAGCTTTTGCTTGTCTGTAAAGCTTTAAATTTCTGCGTCGAATCAGAATGAGATCCTTGCTGGGTAGAGTAATCTTGGTTGTAGCTTTTTCCCTTTCATCACTTTAAATATATCCTGCCACTCCCTTCTGGCTTGCAGAGTTTTTGCTGAAAGGTTAGCTGTTAACCTTATGGGGATTCCCTTGAATGTTATTTGTTGGTTTTCCCTTGCTGCTTTTAATATTTTTTCTTTGTATTTAGCTTTTGATAGTTTTACTAATATGTGACTTGGCATGTTTCTCTTTGGATTTATCCTGAATGGGACCCTTTGTGCTTCCTGGAGTTGATTGACTATTTCCTTTCCCACATTAGGGAATTTTTCTTTTTTCTTTTTTCTTTTTTTTTTTTGCGGTACACGGGCCTCTCACTGTTGTGGCCTCTCCTGTTGCAGAACACAGGCTCTGGACGCACAGGCTCAGCGGCCATGGCTCACGGGCCTAGCCGCTCCGCGGCATGTGGGATTTTCCCAGACCTGGGCACGAACCCGTGTCCCCTGCATCGGCAGGCGGACTCTCAACCAGTGCGCCACCAGGGAAGCCCGGGAATTTTTAAATTATAATCTCTTCAAATATTATCTCAGTCCCTTTCTGTTTCTCTTCTTCTTCTGGGACCCCTATAGTTCTAATGTTGGTGCATTTCACATTGTCCCAGAGGTCTCTGAGACTGTCCTCAAATCCTTTCATTCTTTTTTCTTTATTCTGCTCTGCAGTAGTAATTCCCACTATTTTATCTTGCAGGTCACTTATCCATGCTTCTGCCTCAGTTATTCTGCTATTGATTCCTTCTAGAGAATTTTTAATTTCATTTATTGTGTTGTTCATCATTGTTTGTTTGCTCTTTAGTTCTTCTAGGTCCTTGTTAAACGTTTCTTGTATTTTCTCCTTTCTATTTCCAAGATTTTGGATCATCTTTACTATCATTACTCTGAATTCTTTTTCAGGTAGACTGCCTATTTCCTCTTCATTTGTTTGGTCTGGTGGGTTTTGACCATGCTTCTTCATCTGCTGCTTATTTCTCTGTCTTCTCATTTTGTTTACCTTACTCTGTTTGGGGTTTCCTTTTCACAGGCTGCAGGTTCAAAGTTCCCATTGTTTTTGGTGTCTTCCTTGATTGGGTAAAGTTGGTTCAGTGGGTTGGGTTGTGTAGGCTTCCTGGTGGAGGGGACTGGTACCTGTGTTCTGGTGGATGAGGTTGGATCTTGTCTTATTAGTGGGCAGGTCCATGTCCAGTGGTGTGTTTTGGGGTGTCTGTGAACTTAGTATGATTTTAGTTAGCCTCTCTGCTAATGGGTGGTGTTGTGTTCCTGTCTTGCTAGTTGTTTTGCATGTGGTGTCCAGCACTGGAGCTTGCTGGTCACTGACTGGAGCTGGGTATTAGCATTGAGACAGAGATCTCTGGGAGAGCTCTTGCTGATTGATATTATGTGGGACCGGAAGGTTTCTGGTGGACCAATGTCCTGAACTTGGCTCGGCCACCTCAGGAGCTCAGGCCTGACACCTAGCTGGAACACCAAGACCCTGTCAACCACACAGCTACTGGTCTTGGCGTGTCTCCTGGGGAGGTGGGGTTGGCTGTGGCTCACTGTGGGGACAAAGCCACTAGCGGCAGAAGCCCCAGAGAATATTCGTCCATGTGAGCTCTCCGGGAGGCTGCCATTTTGTCTCCTAGAAATATGTTTTGTAATTATAAGCCATTGAGATTTGGAGGCCCCTTGTTGCCACAGCTAAATGTGACTTATAGAGAGTTTTCATTTGTATTTGCAGATACCTCCTCACTGTGCCTCTCACCTGTGCCTTCTTGATTTCAGTGATACATCTCTGGGTTGCTGTTAATGTCTTCCTCAGCCCCTGTTCATTGATGATATCAGTAGTCTCTAACCTAGGTCCATCCTAACCAGTCATCTTTGACTGACAGTATTTAAGATCACCCTACACTGGCATCACCTCTTTCTGACCCACATTTGCAATGGAAAATACACACACATTCTTTGCCAGGACACACTCTGGAAATTAAGGGCATTTAAAGCAGTCTTTAATTTTTCATTCCTCCATTAACAGCTAGCCAGCTTTTCCCTTGCCCTCTACGTTCTTCAAACAAGAGTCAGACATCAGCCCACTAGGTGTCTCCAATCTGTAGGAAATGTGTATTAAGTGCTCCAAGTTTTTGTAGGTTGTCTAGCAAGTCTGTGGTAGCTGCAAGGTTATGCTGCTCCCATCTCCTTCAGGATAATCTGCTGTGAGGTGTGTAGTTGACTGACAGTGCCAGCTGCTACCTCTTTCATTCAGTTACAATGTTTGTATCAAGGCATTACTACTTCTTGTTGCTCCCACACAATGACTAAGCACAGTGGGGGTACTAGTGCCATTCCCTTTCTGCCTGCAGGGAATTCCTTTAATTAAGGTTGCCAGATAAAATACAGGATGCCCAAGTAAATTTGAATTTCAAATCAACAATTAGTAATTTTTTAGTATAGATATGTGTGCAATATTTGGGTCATACTTACACTAAAAACTATTTGCTGTTGATCTGAAATTTAAATTTAACTGTGCGTTCTTATTTTTTTTTTTTTTGCCAAATGTACTTATAATGACAATACAGTTGTTTCTTCATATGGGGGAGGGGGATTGGTTCCAGGACATGCTGAGGTTACCAAAATCTGAGGATGCTCAAGTCCCATGGTCAGCCCACAACCTCCTGGGCCATATCCATGGTTCTTTTGCCAAAGAATCAACCAACCTTAGACTGTGCATTAAATTTGCAATCCCTGGTTCATTGAATCCTGGGATGAAGAACCAGAGGATATAGAGGGCTGACTGTATATTTATTGAAAAAAATCCTCATATAAGTGGACCCTCGAATTCAAACTCTTTGTTGTTCAGCGGTTGTCTTGAGCACACCCTACCATCCTGGCAGAAAATTCCTTAGAAATGTACAAAACTCTTTCTATCCATTCCTTCTTTATCTCTCCCCTTTCCTAAGTGTCAGACCTGCATCATAGTTTGAATGTTTGCCCCGCCTATTCCTGCTTGTTTCCCTTTATCCTAGATAGGCATTTCCCCATAAAAGCTCTTGTAAATCTAATCCCATCATGGCATCTTCTCAGAGGACCTGAACTGACACACGGAGTTTGATGAAATTGGTATCTTTATCTCACTGAAAATTCTATTTTAATTCTACCACGTGGATATTGGACTAGGTGCGCGCTAAAGTCCTTTCAGCTCTATCTTATGAGTGTAAGTTTCTTCCTAGGCAGAGAGATCACACTGTAAAAAAAGATTCCACTTTTACTGTATGAAAATTAATGTAAGATTTTAACTTGTTCGAGACTGATTTCTCATTTGTCTAGGCTTCCTCTAAGATTCTATGGAAGTTGGCTATAGTGAAATGCTGTAAATGGTAGTTAAATGAGCTGCAACCTACATTCTGTATTCAAGCTAGTGCCCTCCTAACTGTGAATGCTGAAGTGGTAGAACCAGGTCAGAGAACAAGTTTCTGTTATGTCGGACAGCTGCAGTCTCCAGGTTTGAACTTCAGCCTGCTGACCAAGCTGGAGGAAGAGCTGGCTCTTCTCCAGTCACACAACTCAAAAATCCCCACTACTCAAGGGCCAGGTTCTCTCTGGGAATCTACATCCAGTCGTATTGAATTCTAGTGCAATGGCCATATTGAAGCGGACAGTGGGAGGCACACACGCTGTTTTTTCTGTTTTCATTGATTTTTTGCTGTAAAGGCTTTTTAGCAAGCAAAATGTGTCCTATCTTGACTTTGTGTTATTGAAATCAGTACTATGACCAGAAGATTTATCTTGGCCTCCAACATGGAAGGATAGAAACAAATCAAGGGACTGAAAGTCAAAATCTACCTCAGGAGTGGGAAAAGTTGACCTTTGGTTGGTATGGTGTGCCCAAGATGGCCTGCCGTTTCCACAGTGCTACATAGTTCAGTAAAACGGGAATCCTGAGGAAGGGGCACTAAACCCCATGACCCATGTGACCTCCACCATTCCTGTCCCCCAATAAAGGAAGTAATAACCCCAGTGCAGACCAAGTGAGCCAACAGAACTACCACATGGGCTTGACGCATTTGTTTCTGAAACAAATGTGATGAAAATGATAGATTCCAATTCTGCTTAAATAGATTGACCACTTAGTACATAAGATAGAATATTAGGGAAAGATACAATATGAAGAGTGTAGATGAGGAGACTCCAAAACTGTGTCCCAAACATATCAGATTAGCCTGGGGGTCCGTCTGAGGAGTTGTCTCCCAGGACCCATTATCAGACCTTGGAGGCTTGGTGGACACTATCGTTGCCCCACCCAGATCGTTATTACCAAGCTGGTATATTCAGCCTCTGCTGCTTGAGTGCTCTATCATTCTCCTGAGAATTGTCCTTGACTAAAGGGAATAATGCACCCAGAAATGCCAGGGATGTAAAGGACTCCCTCAGAGGCAGCTCATAGCCAGTTACTAATAGACACTGGCCACAAAGGTCAGCTTCATTGCCTCAAGCTGGGGCAACTCTGTGGTGTTATTCATGCTCCAGAGTTGCCCCCATTAAATCAGGCTAAGGTTAGACTTCTGCTGAACCCACCTCTTTGCCTAACACCTTCCTCAGTTAAATCCAATTACCCACTCTCGTACTGAATTCAGCTGAGAGCACTCTTTCCATCAATAATTCGCTCAAGAATCCTTGCCTCAGGTCTGCTTCTAGAGAACCTGACCTAAGGCAGAGTGGCTTACGTTCTCACGGCTGATAAATGATGATATAGTGGAACAAGGCTGAGGGTCCGTTATTTCTCAAGCCACACTGCTGTTGGATCCCAGCTCCTCTCATTACCGGGATGAAGGTTGGTATTTCCCTAATAATAAAACTTAGATATCTCCGTAATTCAAGGGTCAGGGTTCCTCTCCAGGAATCTGATGTCTGACAAGTCCTGCTAAATTCCTGTGCTGCTTCAGAAAGTAATAGGTAATGAGGGAGCACACGCCTGATATTGCTTCTGGGTCTATGATTTTCCTCTAATAAATACTGAACCAGACATTCTGATGAGAATCATATATTATGTGCTGTTGTTTGATCAACAGAAAATAGTCCCTCTGGCCACCAAGAAAAGGATAAGAATTGGGAGGAAAGTGACTGTGGAATTTCCAAGTACTTTGTCTCTGAATTCCTTAAGAGTGGATAGAAAAGTACTGTAGATTAAATTATTCATATTTCCATCATTCGCAATAGTTTAAGCTTATGAATGTAAAATCTTTTCGTCTTTCTGCATGATCAGCTTGTCACCTGCTTCTTAGAAATAATATTCACATGCTATTACTCTCAGCAAACAAATGAGAAAATTTAAGTGGAATTTAAATCATGATTTAATGATTTCCCTAGAGTGGAAAGCATGGAACTGGTCTTAGAAGTATAACTTTAGAAATAGAGTAATTGTAACCTATAATTTTAGTTTGGGCTTCACTAATTAGGGATTGGTGGGCTTGTGTGTGTGGGGAGATACTTTACTAAACTTTTTCAAAGGACTACTTCTCGTGTTTCTACCAAATAGCTCCCCCAAACCTCTCAGGCTGTCATTACTTACTATTGATTAATGAGAAAGGAAAAAAGAGAAAGGAAAAGGGCAGGCATTTTATAGACCCATCATTAGAATTAGAAGGCATCACCTTGGAATGAGAAGGGGAGAACACTTCTACAGTTTAAAGAAAACTTTGGAGCTTAACATGTATTTCAAGGTCTATGTCATTGCTATATTTGGTTATGGAGGACCATGGACAGTAATCTCTTCTAATCTTATGATGTTATACTTGTCAAAAAGAAAGGTGGCATCTTACAGTTGCTGTGAGCCTCATGGCAGGTGCATCTTTTCTCCTTAGATTACACATTTCATGCTCCACACTTAGCAGTTTACAGGGAAATTGACTACATTTCTTTGTGTCAGAAGTTTCCACATCTGTAATATGGGGATAATGATAGTATTTTCTTCAGAGCATTGTCAATATTGAATTAAATGATATAGCAAAACTACTGGCACATAGTAATGGACCAATAAATTATACCTATCTTTATGTTTCTGTTTGCTTTTTATTGCAAAAAGCAATACTTTTTACTTATGTGATCTTTTGGCTTGGTCAAAATGTTCAAAACCCACATGGCTACTTCAAAATATTTGGTAAAATGATGATGAATGTTTAATGTTTAATACCACTCTTTTTTTCTTTCACATTCTTTACAAATATTAAAAAATAGTTATTTTTAGAACCTTAAATATTATATGCCAATCAATAATTTAACTCCCCTTGGTCTGTCAGTAATAGCTCAGTAAAACTGGAAGGAAAAAAAAAAAAAAAACTCCTCTTAGTAGAGGAAAGAGAACTGACATTCTTTGCACAGCATTCTTTGCACAACTAAGGTGAGATGACTATTTTATTCCATGGCTTTCCAGTTATAAACATAACACATATCTGTAGAAAAATTTGGCAAATACAATACAACCAAGTAGAAAGAAAAATGTGTCTCCTATAGCCACAATGGTCAGTACAGCCTTTCTTCAGAACTTAAAGATATTTACTTTCAGTTTGTAAAATTAACATAGTTCTAATTATAAAGGTAATGCATGTTCCATCTTGTTTCCTGGTCTTTTATGCTGTTTAAATTTGCTATATAATTACTCTCTTTTTTTTGCTGGTTCTGTTACTATAACTACCGCATGTTTTAGATGTGGCTGTTGTAAAGAGAATATAGCTGTGTTTGTTTTGTTACCCAGTATTTTAACTGAAGAATTGCATCTGCTTATACTGTTTGTGTTTACTGCCATATTTTGACCTATTTCTGTTAAGCTATTTTGTGCCATCCCTGTGACTTCCTATCTTTCTTTTTCTTTCTCATTCTTTTGGATTGATTGGGTTTCTCTTCCATGTCATTTTTTTCTGCTACTAGTGTGAAAATATACACTTGGTTTCTAGTATTTGAAATCACTCAAGTGATTTAAACATGATTTTTTAAATATACCACTACATAAATTTAATCAATATTTTTACCTCTTCATGAATAATTTTATTCACCAACTCCCTTTCATCATATATGACTTTTTCAGAATTTTTTATTTAACTTGGCTTTATCTTCTAAGTTAGGCATTATTTTTGCTATGATTCATTCAGTAATTTAAACATTCATATTTCATTTTCTTTAGTAAATGGTCAGTCTGTCATTCCTTTTTTTTTCTGAAAAATTTTCTTCTCTGTATGACTGCATTTTTAAAGTTGTTCTTGTTTTTGCAGTGTCACTATTGTGTGTCTAGGTTTGGAATTCTTGGGATTCAATGGGTTTCTTGAATAGGAGAATGACATTTAAAATTATTTTTAGAAAAATTAAGCTTAATAGAGGCAATAATTTGCCTCTTTCCCATAATTTCTGCTATCTCCTCTGGAATTCTGATTAGCTTATTCCAGGTCTTTTCTCTCTCACCTTAAAGTATACTCGCCTCTCAAATATGAGAGGATAGCCCCTTATCTCTTAGTGCTCTTTCTTTGCTGCCTCTGTTTTCCAGCCCATTAACACTCTCTTTAGTTACTTTAGTCTTCTGATTGAACAATTATTTGAATTTATGTTTCTAATTATAATTTTTCATTTATATAATTAGTTATTTTAAAAATCAGCCTGATTAAATTTTCTTTTGCTTTTGTAACCTGTTCAGTTTATTTCATTACTTTTTAAATCTAATAAGTATATTATACTTATTTGCTATCCTACATCTGATAATTTCAGTATCTGTAGTCTACAGTTTTGATTCCATAGACCACCCACTTCTCTCCTTCATTTGGAAGCTTGTTCATGACAGCTGCATTCTACTACTTAATTAGTGTGGGATTGTGAACACATGCTTCTTGGAACTTATTTTTGGGGAATTTTTTGAGTCCTCAGTTTAAGGTGAGTTTATTCAGCAAGGATATGGGTTTATTTTTGCTAGGCTCCTGGTTGGCAACACCAACCCAAGATGAATTTACGAAATATTTGCCTCAAGATTTTACAGGTCAAGTATGTAAGATGAAGCCTAGTCACAACCCCTCGAAGAGAGGTTTCTTCTTAGAAATTCTCAGGGAGACTTTTATTTCTATTTTTCTCTCTACTTAGAGCCCAGACTGAGAAAAGAGAGGATATTCCTCTGCTCTCCCTTCACAGAAGATATATATATATATATATATATATATACACACATATATATATACACACACATATACACACACACACACACACACACACACACACACACACACACATAATTTCTTCTGAAATCTACTGGAAAGGTTGGATTGTGCCCATCCTTCCCTATTTGCTTGCCCACATCCATCCCTTGCTCTTCTCCACCCTTTGCTCTTCTCCAAGCAGTTGACCTTCAGAGACCACATCATCCAAGCTTCTTACACACCAGCTTCTTCTTGGCTTCAGGCAATGGCTAGATTGGCAATGGTTCAGAGGTCTGGAGAGCAGGATCCCTTCCCTTTGCTTATTCCTTGCCTGGCACAGACCCGGGAGTCGTGCTGCATTCTCATTTAAAACCTGCTTGGGTTCTTCTTCCATGGCCTTATGCTGTCTTTAGCGTTCTCTAACACCATTCCCTTCAGGCCAAGGAATGGATGTAGTGTACTGTTGGTTTCCGGATTCTTCGAGGTCCTTTTTTTTCCCTCAGCCGGAATCACTCCTCTAGATCAATGAGTTGCTTCAGAGCCATTTTTGATTCCCTAAACCCCACCCAATTAGTGTCTCCATTAAATCCCTTACCTATGAGTGTTGCATCTGTTTCCTGCTGGGACCCTAACTGCTACAGTATTAATATTGCAATTTTGTAGGTGAGGAAAGTGAGACACGGAAAAATGAAGTGCTTTTTAAAGAGAGAAATATGGTGGTTTGTATTGTTTCCACCTGGGTAAGCAGAGATCTGTGTTTCCCAGAGACCCTGTCTTGGAATGTTTCCAGATTAGAGTTGGCCAAATGAAAACTTGCCTGTGACTTGGAAAGCAGAAGTGAGGTCACATCATTAACTCCCTGAAGTTCCTGGTCATCAGATGGAATGTGGGAAAACAAGAGGTGGCCGGTGGGTAACATCTTGTCCTCACACTCTTCTGTGTTACGCTGCACACTTTTCTGACTGCTGACTCCTTCCACTAATAGGAGCCTCCGACCAACCACCAGATGCTTCACTGCAAACTCCCAGGGTAGTTGCTACACAGGGGCAAAAACTTCTGTTTTTCACTGTGATGATGTCTGGGATAAAAGACCATGTGGAGAGAGATGCCCAGATATCACAGCCATTCCAACCATCCTAGGGAAGGCCTTGGACATGTGAGTGAGATCATTATATACCCTCCAGCTCCCATCAGGGCGTCCGGGTAACTAAAGCCATATAAGTGACCCCAGGGAAGACCAACAGAAGAAATGCACTATCAAATCCTGAGAAAAAAATACAGTATTATTATTTTAAGGTACTGATTTAGGGCATTTTTTTTTTAATGCAGTCTGTAGACATCAGTATATATAAGTGTGATATTGCTGTAATATTTGTTAAAAAGACCCTAATGCATGTGACATTGACTTTGGAACTTGATGATTGGAAGGGTTTCAAAGAGGCTGCTCCCAGAGACTACAAAGGCCCTGAGAAAACCATCAGAGTCTGGAGAAAAGGCGACTTTGGTTATTTAGTGGCCGGAAAATTGGCCAAAATGTTACCTGGGGTAATTTGGAAGCTAGTATGAACTGCCTAAGAAGGCTTTCAGGGAGAATGTTGAAAAGCTAATTGGCTTCTTTTAGTGTCATGGGATCAGATATAGGAAGAAAGAGATGATACAAAAATAGAACTGTACATTTTAAACAGAGTTGATGAAATAAGAAGGACCAGTATTTTTTGTGTTGGAAAATAAAATCATCTCACCCCTCGTCTCCCCAGCCAGCAAAACATCATCAAAGTAATACAAGACCTAGGACTGCCAATGAAACAAAGGTGTATTTTTTTTTTTTTTCTTTTTGCGGTATGTGGGCCTCTCACTGTTGTGCCCTCTCCCGTTGCGGTGCACAGGCTCCTGACGCACAGGCTCAGCGGCCATGGCTCACGGGCCCAGCCGCTCCGCAGCACGTGGGATCCTCCCAGACTGGGGCACGAACCCGCGTCCCCTGCATCGGCAGGCGGACTCTCAACCACTGTGCGCCACCAGGGAAGCCCCCACAAAGTTGTATTTTTAATACCTCCTGCTAATACATACGAAAGATGTAAGGTGGTTTCAAATAAACACTGTCAACTGGAACAAAAGCATTAAAAAAAATCAGGAGTGTTGTCAAAACAGCCTCGCCTGCACCCCAGATAGTGTGAGGTCATCTTAGGCCCTCCAGCCCCAGTTAAACTGTTAGATATAATTCCAGGCGACAGAAGTAATCCCAGGTGACATGCCAGTAGAAGGACTACTCAGATTTCCAGCAGTGCCCTGTTGTGTGGTGTGTTATGTAGTAAAAGGGAACTCATGCAAGCTACTCTTCACAATTATTTGTAGCTGGGGGTGTGATTTAATCCTGAGTCAATTATCCTTTTGGTTTGTTTGTTTATAAAATGCTAAAGAACAGCTTACACGATCAGCCCAGCATAGAAAAACTGTGCAACACCAAAGCATTTTGTATTTTCCTTTTAAAATTGTAAATCAATTATACTCCAAAAGAATTAAATTTTAAAAAAGAGATTAAATAAATAATAAATTAATAAATAAATAAAATTGGCAGATGAGGAAATACACCTAGGAAGAGTTTAGAATTACATAAAAAGATATGGTAGTATTCCATGTAGAATAAAGGGTAGATAGATTGGATTTAGCTGAAAGCTTTCTTTTGCTTGGGGTATTATTATTTATCTTAATTTTACCACTTTATCATTTTTCTAAATCCTCCCCCCCAAAAAATAGGTGTGTGTGTTCAATAATCTTTTAGAATAAAAAAGCTACCCCGAGGGCTTCCCTGGTTGCACAGTGGTTAAGAATCTGCCTGCCAATCCAGGGGACACAGGTTCGATCCCTGGTCCGGGAAGATTCCACATGCCACGGAGCAACTAAGCCCATGTGCCACAACTACTGAGCCTGCGCTCTAGAGCCCGTGTGCCACAACTACTGAAGCCCTCGCACCTAGAGCCCGTGCTCTACAGCAAGAGAAGCCACCGCAATGAGAAGCCCACACACCACAACGAAGAGTAGCCCTGCTCGCCGCAACTAGAGAAAGCCCACATACAGCAATGAAGACCCAACACAGCCAAAAATAAATAAATAAATAAAATTTAAAAAAAAATTTTTTTAAAGTTGCCCTGATCCCCAAACTCCACCTTAGAACTAGAAAATCGCCCTTCTCTTATTCTTAAGCCTAGTCGTCCTGGGTCAGTTTTACTCTCCAAAGGGCTTACAATTTCGGTGTCCATCATTTTTTCTCAGCATTGTAATATGAACCACTCTTGAGAGAGGGAGATTCATAATCACTACAAGATGCGGGGGACCTGGGATATAGGAGTATGCTACAGATGCTACTTCAAATCTGGAAGCGGGATATTTTGACTCTTAACAGTATATTCAGATTTTCCACCTTTAGTTAGCAGCACCATCACTATCACTGCTGTGAGAGCACCAGCCATCTGGCCCCCTGTCTCATGCTGGGTCTCTCACGCCCACCCAGAATCAAGGTCTCCTTGCCCTCTGTGGGGCTGCCGCACGATGCCAGCCTTGTCAGACTTGGAGTCACACATGAGTGGCAGGTCATCTTGGAAATGCTCCCTGCTCGATGCTGCCAGGCTCCCTGTTCTCTCTGCCAAGGCACTGAAACTGATGATTTCTGTTGTTGAAGACAAACAGGCAGCCTGTTCCAAGTCAGCCCTAACCAGGCGGTGGTGATGACATTTCTGGTTTAGTAGGGTTTCTCGCGGTCCAGAAGGGAAAACTCAGTGGTCTCCCCTCTTGTGTTAAACTTAGGAATTGTTCTTTCTACCAACCCATGCTATTTAAAAATCTAAATATCGGAGTTCTTTGTTTACCCTCAGGAACACAACTGCTGTTTACGGAGCAGATCTGGAGTTATAAGTGGTTTAAGGCTAGACAGATGTCTAGCCTCATCAGGAAGCTATTTTCTGAACCCACCCCTCTCTAACCAGCACTGAGCATGTCTAGGTTTCTCTAAGTGAAGACTCCCTGCTTACCAGCCCTGAGTATCTAATTCTGCTGCTTAACATAGGCTGTGCCATTTCAGCTTGGCACTTATGATCTAATACTCTTGAACCTTAAAAGGGAAGAAATTGGAGTCTTCTTTTTTCCTCGGGTGGCACATTGGTCTATGTGAAAATTTGTTCTTCCTAAGCAAGCAACACTTGTGTTCCACATCTAAAGAGAACAGAAGTAATGTGGTCAGTGAGAAGAAAGTAAAACGTGGCAGAAAATTATTGCTAGTAGTTGAGCTGTCAGTGTCAAAATTGATTCATTATTTCACCATGCCTGGAGAGAGTCAGAGCCCACTTAAATGTTTTATGCTCTATATGGGCTCAAGATTTTCTATCTATGTCTAAAGTACAAGAGAAAGAGATTCTTAAGGAATCTTTTAAAGGTGCAAAAGATGCTGTAAGGATTTCCTGTCATAAAACCTAGAGGACGATTCTGTTTCTGAACTGTCAATCTAACTTTTACTAAAAGCAGCCATTTCCCCCAGAGTTGTCGAAGGTGTCATTGATAATAGTTTTGCATCATAGAGGGGAAAGGGGATATTAGGAACTTAATTCTCAACATGTCAGCGGTGTCATTGACAGCTTAAAACAAGAAGTAGTCTAATTCCTCTGAACAGGTAATCCGAAGTCTTGCAAAGTGATGGAGTGTGTGAAGGGGTGAAGGGGAGGGGTGTTTATCGAAGGTCTGTTACGTGTTTGGTGTTTCCATATTTCAAATTCTCCACAACCCTATGGGACCAAATTAATTATCTTCCAGTTCCATAAGAAAAGGGCTAAGGCAGGTCCCATAGCTGTTAGTGCCTCCTGGGATGGGTGCTCAGGTAGAGCTGACTCTGGAGGCCATGCCCTTCTCACTGAATCACGTTCAGGATCATGTGAAATGAAGGGGTGTGAGATTGCCCTTTCTCTTCATCAAAGTAGTTGGGACTATCATAGGTCAGCTGCCAGCAAGACTATCATTTTATCCCCAACAGAAAATTATTTTTAAAAATGTGATGTGTTTATTGTAAAGCCCTTGGGCATATGTAAAAGAATGCCAACAGCATTTACATATCTATTATCTATTAACTGACACTGCATTTGCCAGGCATTTGACACAATGAAGCAAATGCTCGACTGAACAGATGGGTCTTATAAGGATCCCTAAGGGCATGTCTGCATTAACTATGCCAAGGGGGGTTAATGCACCCATTTGGCAACTGCGTGCATTTTCCCATCAGCATATACACTACTGCCTTGGATGGTTGCAAATGGGTCCATATTTGTCCCAGAGGACTAAGTGTAAATGAACTGAGCTATTTCCAGTTTGTTCCATTTTTGTCTTCTGTTTGAAATGTACCCACAACAATAGTAGATTACACTCCTTGCTTGTGTCTCCTTTTCATTTACTTGAAAATAGCCTAATGTTTTTATTTAGTTTACTAGTGGTGTCAAGGAAACATAACACGTTTTTTAGACAAAGTACATAGCCTTTGGATTTTATGCCTTGGTTTATATAGTCTCTGATGCCAGTTTATAATAGGATAGAGGAAGGAAAAAACAAACAGCTCAGATCTTAATGGTAATAATGAATCATTTAACATTACAATACCTGACAAAAAAGTATTTGTCTTATACTAAACTATTTCATGGCCTCTGAAATGAAAACACAACCCCAGACATACATACTTAAGTCATACTGTAGAATCTCTTTTCTGTCTCCTGGATATCTCTCTGGGAGATGACCTCACCATGTCAGTTCAACTTTTTAATTTTTGCTTTGGCCAAGTCTTCAGGGCCTCCTTCAAAAGCTCTCCTAAAAGGAGTACAGTTCAGGACCTACTCTGAGGTAATGGGTACTCCGGCATTTTGTTTGTTACGGAGATAAAGCTGCACCATGAAACAAAGCATGGATAGAGTAAGTGTTGCAGTTCATTATACGTGAGGCTGTGTGGACTGTAGTCTCTGCATTTTGCATTGATCTACAGCTGTATCAAACATGTTTGGCCCAGTGGGTTTTGTGCCATCCTTTATAGCTAGTAGAGTTTAGCACTAAAAGTAAAGCAGCCATGGAAGTATGCTGTACACTGCAGATCATCATGTGGGAGGATAAGATTAAACAGAAAACAAAACTGGTGAAAATCCCAATATTGATTCAGCTTTGTGAGGCAAGCAAATATACAGAGTTAATGAAATTAAGTCAAATCAGGCATGAGGAGTGGAAATTCTTTTTTCTGTTTAAAAAGGCTTGGCAGTGTTTTATCAAAATATATATTTGATTACTAAATGGGAGATAATCTCACACTGGGAAAATCCCATATAACATTTTTTTTCCCACATCCTATGCTTTTATTTCCTTATTGACTAAAAAGAAAAAAAAGAAAAGAAATAATCCTTTTCAAGTATAAATATGACCAAAAGGATTTGCTTCCCTGCAATGCCTAAGTTCTCAGGTTTTTGTACAGAGAAAAGTAACTGTAAAATGTATTTCATTTTTAAAGTATATTCAAAAATTATAGTATGCATATTTTAAATTTCTGTTAATATGTTGCCAACTGAAAGAGGAACAAGAGTTATCCAGGATTATTTTCATTGTTTCTACTTGTTGCCCAAGGTTCGGCATTTGCAGTTGCTGATTCTAGAGTGAAAAGAGACCTTCACATTTTTCTACTATAGCACAATTATTTGAGAAATCTGAGACTTCAAAGGATATGAGTCACTCAGTCAAATAACTAGTTAGTGGTATTCCTAGTGTATCAAAACTAAACCTTTTTTATTTTAGCCTAGTGCAATGCTACCCTGAATCCTAGATGATTTGGATTTTAGTTTTTTAAATTAGTTAATACATAGAGCATAATATATGTAATAAAAGAAATATCACATGCTCATATGAGCACCCAATTTAACAACTAGAACTTGAGCAGTACTGCTAAATAAACCTTTATATTTATCCCCATAACATTAATTAAAATTTAGTACAAAATGAAGCATATATCATTTCCCTGGAGATATTCACTCTTAACGATTTCATATATATCCTTCTAAGCCTCTGTGTATTTGTATATGTTTGGATATTTAATTTTACAAAACCGGTATCATACAATAGATGCTATTTCTCATTTTGATTTTTCATTTAACAATATATTATACATAGAATAGCCTGTTTATATATGTATTTATTTTAAAATAAATATTGCAGTGCCCTTTCTTGTCTATATTTCTTCGTTCACTTGTGCTAAGTATTTTAAGATGATAGATTTCTAGAAAAGATGTAATGCTGATGTTACTACATTAGACCCTCATCACTTTTGAGTTAAAGGTCTGGAACAGACATATGAACACATCTTGAAGATTAAATAAAATTCATCTTATCTTGGTTTACTCTGACAAAGTATGACTGTAGTTCTGATACTTTCATCTCAGTTCTAATGTAGACCTTATATTAAAATTTAAGGTCCGTTCAACAAAATACTGAAGATGAAACTAAAACTATCCCACTTGATCCCTGGATGCTGAGGCCAGAACTCCATGAAAATTAATCTACAGAGCTTTGGCAGCAAGTCTGGGGACAGCTGTCAAGGCAAATGCCCAGCACGCCCAGCACCGTGGTCTAAAGACTATGTAGAGAGCAGAGGCTTTCAATTATCTGACCTCCCTCCTGACCTGGAAATACATCAGTGTCAGTCACAACCCTGGAGGTGAAGTCAGAGCATCTCAGAACTCAGTCTAGCAAATCACACTCAACGGAAGGCTGGCTTGCCTCTCAGTGATTGGATTGAGGATTTGCATTCACTGTTTCCTAAAATTTCTCCTTTTTCCTGTTTTCTAATGTACACAGTACATATTTCATATTTAATGTGCTCTTGGCAGAGAGATATAATTCGAAGTCAAAAACATTCATTTCTCTCTTCGTGGCTCTATTACTATAAATAGCACCTGAACCAGATCTACTTTTATTAACAGGTTTTCTTGTTCCATGGGCTTCATGGACCAAAATGGGACCCCGCCCCTCCCCCCAGCCCAGCACCAAGTTAGCTATAGTAGAATATCACATGCAACAAATTTTCTGGAGAAGTTCAACCATAGTTTATCCTCTCTATTTGAACTATCACAGAGAAACTAAGTGGTTACTTTTATTCAAGGCAAAATACTTATTATAAGTCATCGGAATACAGTGCCTAGGAAGGAGTATCCTACATTATTTGCCATGGAAGGATAGACATTGGTTATTTGATCATCTTGAGAGTACTTTTGGCAGGATTAGACCAGCTTCTTGGAGAAATCCAGAGCCAATCCTATAAAGTTAAACTATGGGAAGAGTTTCTCCAGTAGTCAACCACGTCACTGCTTTCCTTTTTTTATTTGTCACCTTCTACACACACACACACACACACAAGTACAAATTATTTAAGAGTTCATAAGAATATTCCTGATTAACTTGTTAGGATAGTTATACCCCTAACCCTACATAAAAATAGTTATTTGTTCTTTTCTAATTCTGATAAAGCTTTCACTTTCCCCAAGATTCGTTTTTGGGGAAATCACTGTATTGTAGAAACTGCAAACATTGTTTTGTTTCTGCTCAAGTTTGTTATGGGAATGAACATCCCATTGAATGGAGTCTGCAGTTTTATTTTCAGGTTTCACATTAGAGACATTTCATGGTTCTGCACTGGTTAAGGTCTACTAATATAAGAGTTGTGTAGAGAGGCTCAGAATTCCTGGGGCACAGAGCACAGCCATCATCTGCTCAGATTTCTCTTAAAAGGTTCCAAGGAGCCATATGCCGAGGCAAGGCAAGAATTGGGTTGTATGTAACTACCTGCATCTCGATCCAAGATATATCTTAGCTTTTATCACAAAGTGAGAAACTATAGATTTTGCAAGACAATATCATCAACATATCATACCATCTTATTTAAGTTTTGTCAACTTCGTCCTTTTTTCATAAGTAATAATTTGACCATAATATTTTACAAACACATAGCACATTATATGAAATGAAATAAGAAAAGCAAATTGTTTCATTTGCCATTTAACTTTTCTTTAGGTCAGTAGAATGACATAGGATTCTGGAGACCTAAATTAAATTTACTTTTTCTTAAACTAAACCGTTGCTTTCAGAAGGAAAGTGCAGTGGCACAGATACTCTCCATGGGAATTTTTTCTGCCCCATTTGAAAAGTTAAGCCAGCTACTCAGCAAGAACTTTTGTTCAAATAAAATAGGAGGTGGAAGAGTTGTAGCATTGTTAAAGGCAGCATAAGGAGATGTGATTTGTTCAATTTTCAAAATATGGTAAAGGGAAATCTATAGTTCTCTTCCTGTGTACGGAAAAACCCAGTTCTTTCCTCCTGTGTCTCGTGTGTCTCCTTTACTCCTCACACTGAGCAGTTTACGTCTGACACTTCTGGTTGCCAGATATGTGGGGATCCCGCCTCCGCCCCCCACCAAGAAGTTCTCTGTGACACCACCTGAATGTTCCACAGTTTAACTCAATTCTGACACTATCTATCTGGAGATAGTGTCAGATTCCGCAGGTTAAGGGCTCAGTCCCACAAGACTGTTCCACCCTACTTCAGATGCCAATCACAAGTAGTAGGTCCCCAGGTTACCCACAACTTCTGTCCAATTTGGCTACAAATCAGAGGTTTCCATAACCCCTTCCTTGGTTTTGACTTATTCACTAGAACAGCTCACAGAACTCAAGGAAACGCTTTCTTGTGTTAACCAGTTTATTAAAGGATATGATAAAGGATACAGATAAACAGCCACATGAAGAGATACAGTACCTATCTTGCTGTTCATCCGTATCCTTCATCTGGGAGGTCCTGGAGTATCAATGCAGGAGCTGCTGTCCCTGTCACCCGCCTGGTGTGGCTGTGTTTACAAACCTGGAAAATCTCCAAACCCCATACAATTCAGATTTTATGGAGGCTTAGGAATCAGTTAGGAATCATCAGCTGTTAGCTCCATATCCAGCCACTGTCCCCTCTCTCTGAGGGTTGAAGTGTGGAGCTGAAATTTCCAAGCTTCTAATCACAGCTTGGTCTTTCTGGTGAATAGCCCCCATCCGGGAGCCTCCCAGAGTTGCCTCATTAGAACAAAAGAAGCTCCTCCTGATCTTATTTAGGGATTTACGAGGCTTTTAGAAGCCCTGTATCAGGAATGGGGTGAAAGACCAAATATTAGAACAAGAGATAATCTTATCACTTAGGAAATTACATGTATTTTAATAGCTCCATGCTAGGAACATGGAACAGAGACCAATATATATGTATATTTTTTTCTGTTAACTCACAGATAGTTTCTAATCTGTAATTTCTTTCTAGTCTTTAAAAAAAATTGTCTGTGCTTGAGCCTTGTGTAAAAACTGATCTCTTTTCTTTTAAAAAAGATCGATGTTTTCTACCTCAGTATGTGACATTTAAATGACCACTAAATTTAATGTGTTCTAATGTCGCTTTCCCTAAAAATGATGTGTGCTATATGCTTAATACTTATATTTATTAGCATTATCCTGAATGTCAATGTGAAGTTTCTGGAACAGAGCAGGTTACTATTTACTTAAAGCAAATAATAACTGCACCAACTTCCCTTTCCCCAAATTCTTATCCCTGAGGTGGAGTGATGAGAACCAATGTGGTGCTACACATAGTGGGGTCCATCATATGTGAGGAGCCCCCAAAAATGAGCCCCAGCATTTATACAGGAAAGAGAGGCAGCCTATCCTGCTCACCAGACTCACCTTGGAGACATAATGGGGAAGATACGGGTTCTTAACTCTTGGGAATGTAAGTAAATTTCTCATGGAGGAAAATAGGACTAGTGTCTCCAACTTTGGAAGCAGGGAATGCCCTCATGGTCTCAAGTCTTCTCCCTCTTGAGATGTGAACGTGTACCTCCTGGGAGGCACATTTCTCTGCAGTGCTTCCTGCCCATAGCTTAACTTCCCAGCTTGTTTTTTTCAGCCCAGGTCCCAAGTTTTAGTAAAAATTTATCAGAAAGCTCTAACTATGTAGAAATAAGAAAAAGTATTTTCTCTATAGCACCACATCTTCTAGGTAGTCACTTTCCATATTGGCATATCTAGCACATTTGTGGAGCAGCTTTTATTTTTCTTTTATGTATATAAGATTAGGACAGATCATATACCATTGCGGACGTGACTGTGGAATGTGTTGAATAATTTCCTAGTTAGCTAAAGTCAAGCAGATTGCGGAACAAGGCCCATAGGGCACTGGTTGCTGCAAAGACCATCAAGTTTCAGCGCTTGGTCTCAGCATTTTTATCTTTCAAGTAAGTGAATGGTTTCAGTCAGCTAGACCATCTTGAGAGTGATTGGTTTGAAGAGAAGTAGGAAAGCAGACTCGTTTTAGAGTGCAGTCCTAGCCTGAGAGATCATTTTGGATAATAGTGGTAGATGCTTTTTTTGTTTTGTTTTGTTTTGTTTTGTTGCAGTACGCTGGCCTCTCACTGCTGTGGCCTCTCCCATTGCGGAGCCCAGGCTCCGGACGCGCAGGCTCAGCGGCCATGGCTCACGGGCCCAGCCGCTTCCCGGCATGTGGGATCTTCCCGGACCGGGGCACAAACCCGTGTCCCCCGCCCGCATTGGCAGGCGGACTCTCAACCACTGCGCCACCAGGGAAGCCCTAGTGGTAGATGTTTTTAAAGAGATTTCTACTCATTACACATCGCAGGTAAATGGGTAAGAGGAGGATAGAAACTAAATTCTGTGGGAACATTTATTATATTGGCATTTGACCCACAATGAAATAAGCCACTGAGCAGAATGTAAGTTCCATGAGGACAGGGATTTCTTAGTGTGTGTGTGTGTGTGTGTGTGTGTGTGTGTAATTGATGTATTTTCGTTACCCACAGAAATGCCTCGTTCATAGCAGGCTCCTAATGTATATTACATACATGAGTGAATGAATGAATGATAGTAGAAGGAATTAGGAAATGTGAAAAAGACTCTGTATCATTTGAAGGATGCTGGTCTTTTGGTATCACCTTATTTTGATTACTATTGGCATTTAACACATTTTTTCTTATTAAAATTATATCCTTCATTTGTTTCCTTTGACAGAATTTTTAAGATACTCATTTCCTCTCTTTGGGTAACCTCTTACTTTAATAAATTACAACTATTGAGCTCAATTCTTAAATTGTACCCAGTACCCAAGGGCTCTATCTTTGTCACCCCTCTTTCTCTATCTTTTCCCTGGATGATATCCTAGCCCTTGGCTTTGACTACTCACTATGTATGCATACTTTCTAAACTCTCGCTTTTAACACGGACATCCCTATTAAATTGTTCCTTGATTCTTTGTACTCAGAGTGTATAAAGCTGAATTTATCATCTTTCTTGCCCAATATGCTTCTCGTCCTATATTTCTTTCTTTTGTGACTGGAACCAATATTTCCCTTAGTGCACAAGCCCAAAACAAACTCCCTTCATTTCTCTCCTTTGCCTTAGAATCTATTATTCAAAATCACTGGTGGAGGAGGTCGTAGAGAGGATGCGATCTCTGGTTTATTGGAGAGCTGACCTCAGACAGTCAGAAGGTCCTCACTCTCCCCGGCCCTTGGAATGAGGTTCTGCCCACTTCCTACAGTGGGAGACGTTTTCAAGAATGCAGCCTTGAGAGAGCAGTGTGTTATTGAGACCATCTGGATGAACCCAGTTAAGGCCCCCGTATAAACTTTTAAGTTTCTGGCGGGTATATGGGGAGATCTACTTGCCTTGTGATGCCCAAGACAAGCCTTGTAAGGAAGTTCCCTTGCCTGTTAAACCTGCCGCCTGCCTTCCCAAAGGCGTCTACCTCCCTCCTCTGTCTCTCCTTGCCTTCTGTGTCTGGGGCCAGTTTACTTTCTTTTTTCATCCACCTCAGTGGTGCCCCTTTGTTGCTAGTTTTCCTTGCTTCCCTTCTATCCTTTAGACTTCTGCCAAAGGGATCGTTCTAAAAAAAATAAATATGATATACATTCTGATTAAATTTTAATTAATAAATTTACTTAATAAGATTAGCTTTCAAGGTATTCCTCAAATCTTCACTTTCTGAACTCTGCCTTCCTTGAAAGGCCTCAGATTTTACTCTCTTTACACATTCTTGGTTCCTATCAGTAATTCATTTGTTATTTTATTCAGTAGTCAAATATTCATTCTTTTTTCTCATTCAGCAATTGTTAAATGTGAACCTATGATGACACAGGGGGATTTTGCTATGAGCTGAGGCAGCAGCAGAGCACAAAACAAAGTCTGTTTCTTCAAGGAGTTTTCAGTATACTAAGAAAGATTATAGATAAAGAAGCCAAACAATTACACATTAATCAGTGACGTAAAGAAGAATTACAGAGTGCCTGTAACAGGAGTGCTTGATGTAGCCTGTGAAGGAAGGAAGGGTATCCCTGTGGAAATAAAATACATTCGAAGCCATGAATAAGGAGGAATAGTGAACTAGGTATGAAGGGGGAAACATCATTCCAGGAAGGGGAAAAGATGGTGAGAAGACCCTGAGGCAGGAATAATCATACATCTGGAGCAATCTGAAAGACAGGACGTCCATAGAGGAGGAAACAAAGGGAAAAGAGGCCACAGTCCAATGTGCCATGCTGATCTATCGCTCCCTCCTTTACTGGGTAGTTAATATTTCAAAACTTGTTAAAATATCCCTACCTCCTCTATGAGCACCTTGATTTTTAAAAATTAGTTCTTTTTTTTTTTTTTGTGGTACGCGGGCCTTTCACTGTTGCGACCCCTCCCGTTGCGGAGCAACAGGCTCCGGACGCACAGGCTCAGCGGCCATGGCTCACGGGCCCAGCCGCTCCGCGGCATGTGGGATCTTCCCGGACCGGGGCACGAATACGTGCCCCCTGCATCGGCAGGCAAAAACTCAACCACTGGGCCACCAGGGAAGCCCTACAATTAGTTTTAATTGGAGTATAGTTGATTTACAATGTTGCGTTAGTTTCAGGTGTACAGCAAAGTGAATCAGTTTGTTAGTTTCAGTGAATACATATACATATATCCACGCTTTTTCAGATCCTTTTCCCTTATAGGTTATTACAAAATATTGAGTAGAGTTCCCTGTGCTATACAGTAGGTCCTTGTTGGTTATCTATTTTATATATAGTAGTGTGTATATGTCAATCACAATCTCCTAATTGATCCCTCCCTCACCCTTCCCCCTTGGAAACCATAAGTTTGTCTTTTGCATCTGGAGAACTTTGATTTTTACGTGCTTCCTTTGTGATCTTAAAACACCCTGTGAAGACTTCCATCATAAACTTACCTTTTATCTCTCCCACACTATAATTATGACCTCCTTGTTGGAAAGAACTGTCTGCATCCTTGAGGCTCTGCACAGAGCGTGGCACATGGTAGGAACAATGACTCTGATGAAGAATGAATGAAAGTCTGTAGATGAGCACAGGCACTGTGGATGCTCGTTTATGAAGTACTACACCAAATAGCTCCTCTTATGTCTTTTTTTATTAACATCTTTATTAGAGTATAATTGCTTTACAATGGTGTGTTAGTTTCTGCTTTATAACAAAGTGAATCCGTTATAAATATACATATGTTCCCATATCTCTTGCATCTCCCTCCCTCCCACCCTCCCTATCCCACCACTCTAGGTGGTCACAGAGCACCGAGCTAATCTCCCTGTGCTACGTGGCTGCTTCCCACTAGCTATCTATTTTACATTTGGCAGTGTATGTATGTCCATGCCACTCTCACTTTGTCACAGCTTATCCTTCCCCCTCCCCATATCCTCAAGTCCATTCTCTAGTAGGTCTGCGTCTTTATTCCCATCTTGCCCCTAGGTTCTTCATGACCATGTTTTTTTTTTTTTTTTTAGATTCCATATATATGTGTTAGTATACGGTATTTGTTCTTCTCTTTCTGACCTACTTCACTCTGTATGACAGACTCTAGGTCCGTCCACGTCACTACAAATAACTCAGTTTCTTTTCTTTTTATGGCTGAGATATATTCCATTGTATATATGTGCCACATCTTCTTTCTCCATTCGTCTATCGATGGACACTTAGGTTGCTTCCATGTCCTGGCTATTGTAAATAGAGTTGCAATGAACACTGTGGTACATGGTTCTTTTTGAATTATGGTTTTCTCAGGGTATATGCCAAATAGTGGGATTGCTGGGTCATACGGTAGTTCTATTTTTAGTTTTTAAGGAACCTCCATACTGTTCTCCATAGTGGCTGTATCAATATACATTCCCACCAACAGTGCAAGAGGGTTCCCTTTTCTCTACACCCTCTCAAGCGTTTATTGTTTGTAGATTTTTTGATGATGGCCATTCTGACAGGTGTGAGATGATATCTCATTGTAGTTGTGATTTGCATTTCTCTAATGATTAATGATGTTGAGCATTCCTTCATGTGTTTGTTGGCAATCTGTATATGTTCTTTGGAGAAATGTCTATTTAGGGCTTCTGTGCATTTTTGGATTGGGATGTTTGTATTTTTGATATTGAGCTGCATGAGCTGCTTGTACATTTTGGAGATTAGTCCTGTCAGTTGCTTCATTTGCAAATATTTTCTCCCATTCTGAGGGTTGGCTTTTCATCTTGTTTATGGTTTCCTTTGCTGTGCAAAAGCTTTTAAGTTTCATTTGTTTATTTTTGTTTTTATTTCCATTTCTCTAGTACGTGGGTCAAAAAGGATCTGGCTGTGATTTATGTCATAGAGTGTTCTGCCTATGTTTTCCTCTAAGAGTTTGATAGTGTCTGGCCTTACATTTAGGTCTTTAATCCATTTTGGGTTTATTTTTGTGTATGGTGATAGGGAGTGTTCTAATTTCATTCTTTTACATGTAGCTGTCCAGTTTTCCCAGCACCACTTATTGAAGAGCTGTCTTTTCTCCACAGTATATTCTTGCCTCCTTTATCAAAGAAAAGGTGACCATATGTGTGTGGGTTTATCTCTGGGCTTTCTATCCTATTCCATTGATCTATCTTTATGTTTCTGTGCCAGTACCATACTGTCTTGATTACTGTAGCTTTGTAGTATAGTCTGAAGTCAGGAGCCTGATTCCTCCAGCTCCGTTTTTCTTTCTCAAGATTGTTTTGGCTATTCGGGGCCTTTTGTGTTTCCATAAAAATTGTGAAATATTTTGTTCTAGTTCTGTGAAAAATGCCAGTGGTAATTTGATAGGGATTACATTAAATCTGTAGATCGCTTTGGGTAGTAGAGTCATTTTCACAATATTGATTCTTCCAATCCAAGAACATGGTATATCTCTCCATCTATTTGTATCATCTTTAATTTCTTTCATCAGTGTCTTATAGTTTTCTGCATACAGGTCTTTTGTCTCCTTAGGTAGGTTTATTCCTAGGCATTTTATTCTTTTTGTTGCAATGGTAAATGGGCATGTTTTCTTCATTTCACTTTCAGATTTTTCATCATTAGTGTATAGGAATGCTAGAGATTTCTGTGCATTAATTTTGTATCCTGCTACTTTACCAAATTCACTTATTAGCTCTAGTAGTTTTCTGGTAGCATCTTTAGGATTCTCTATGTATAGTATCATGTCATCTGCAAACAGTGACAGCTTTACTTCTTCCTTTCTGATTTGGATTCCTTTCATTTCTTTTTTTTCTCTGATTGCTGTGGCTAAAACTTCCAAAACTATGTTGATTAAGAGTGGTGAGAGTGGGCAACCTTCTCTTCTTCCTGATCTTAGTAGAAATGGATTCAGTTTTTCACCATTGAGGATGATGTTGGCTGTGGGTTTGTCATATATGGCCTTTATTATGTTGAGGAAAGTTCCCTCTATGCCTACTTTCTGCAGGGTTTTTATCATAAATGGGTGTTGAATTTTGTCGTAAGCTTTCTCTGCATCTATTGAGATGATCATATGGTTTTGCTCCTTCAATTTGTTAATATGGTGTATCACGTTGATTGATTTGCGTATATTGAAGAATCCTTGCATCCTGGGATAAACCCCACTTGATCATGGTGTATGATCCTTTTCATGTGCTGTTGGATTCTGTTTGTTAGTACTTTGTTGAGGATTTTTGCTTCTAGGTTCATCAGTGATATTGGCCTGTAGTTTTCTTTCTTCGTGACATCCTTGTCTGGTCTTGGTATCAGGGTTATGGTGGCCTCGTAGAATGAGTTTGGGAGTGTTCCTGCCTCTGCTATATTTTGGAAGAGTTTGAGAAGGAAAGGTGTTAGCTCTTCTCTAACTGTTTGATAGAATTCCCCTGTGAAGCCATCTGGTTCTGGACCTTTGTTTGTTGGAAGATTTTTAATCACAGTTTCAATATCAGTGCTTGTGACTGGTCTGTTCATATTTTCTATTTCTTCCCAGTTCAGTCTCAGAAGGTTGTGCATTTCTAAGAATTTGTCCATTTCTTTCAGGTTGTCCATTTTATTGGCATATAGTTGCTTGTAGTAAACTCTCACAATCCTTTGTATTTCTGCAGTGTCAGTTGTTACTTCTTGTTTTTCATTTCTAATTATATTGATTTGATTTTTTTTCTTGATGAGTCTGGCTAATAGTTTATCAATTTTGTTTATCTTCTCAAAGAACCAGCTTTTAGTTTTATTGATCTTTGCTATCGTTTCCTTCATTTGTTTTTCATTTATTTCTGATCTGATCTTTATGATTTCCTTCCTTCTGCTAACTTTGGGGTTTTTTTGTTCTTCTTTCTCTAATTGATTTAGGTGTAAGGTTAGGTTGTTTATTTGAGATGTTTCTTGTTTCTTGAGGCAGGATTGTATTGCTCTAAACTTCCCTCTTAGAACTGCTTTTGCTGCATCCCATAGGTTTTGGGTCATCATGTTTTCATTGTCATTTATTTCTAAATATTTTTTGATTTCCTCTCTGACTTCTTCAGTGATTTCTTGGTTATTTAGTAGCATATTGTTTAGCCTCTGTGTATTTGTATTTTTTACAGGATTTTTCCTGTAATTGATATCTAGTCTCATAGCATTGTGGTCGGAAAAGATACTTGATACAATTTCAATTTTCTTAAATTTACCAAGGCTTGAATTGTGACCCAAGATATGATCTATCCTGGAGAATGTTCCATGAGCACTTGAGAAAAATGTGTATTCTGTTGTTTTTGGATTGAATGTCCTATAAATATCAATTAAGTCCATCTAGTTTAATATATCATTTAAAGCTTGTGTTTCCTTATTTATTTTCATTTTCGATGATCTGTCCATTGGTGAAAGTGGGGTGTTAAAGTCCCCTACTATGAATGTGTTACTGTCGATTTCCCCTTTTATGGTTGTCAGTATTTGCCTTATGTATTGAGGTGCTCCTATGTTGGGTGCATAAATATTTACAATTGTTATATCTTCCTCTTGGATCGATCCCTTGATCATTATGTAGTGTCCTTCTTTGTCTCTTCTAATAGTCTTTGTTTTAAAGTCTATTTTGTCTGATATGAGAATTGCTACTCCAGCTTTCTTTTGGTTTCCATTTGCATGAAATACCTTTTTCCATCCCCATACTTTCAGTCTGTATGTGTCTCTAGGTCTGAAGTGGGTCTCTTGTAGACAGCATATATACGGGTCTTGTTTTTGTATCCATTCAGCCAGTCTGTGTCTTTTGGTTGAGGCATTTAATCCATTTAAGTTTAAGGTAATTATTGATATGTATGTTCCTATTACCATTTTCTTAATTGTTTTGGGTTTGTTATTGTAGGTCTTTTCCTTCTCTTGTGTTTCCTGCCTAGAGAAGTTCCTTTAGCATTTGTTGTAAAGCTGGTTTGGTGGTGCTGAATTCTCTTAGCTTTTGCTTGTCTGTAAAGGTTTTAATTTCTCCGTCAAATCTGAATGAGATCCTTGCTGGTTAGAGTAATCTTGGTTGTAGGTTTTTCCCTTTCATCACTTTAAATATGTCCTACCACTGCCTTCTGACTTGCAGAGTTTCTGCTGAAAGATCAGCTGTTAACTTTATGGGGATTCCCTTGTGTGTTATTTGTTGTTTTTCCCTTGCTGCTTCTACTTTTTTTTCTTAGTATTTAATTTTTGATAGTTTCATTAATATGTGTCTTGGTGTGTTTCTCCTTGCATTTATCCTGTATGTGAATCTCTGTGCTTCCTGGACTTGATTAACTGTTTCCTTTCCCATATTAGTTAAATTTTCAACTATAACCTCTTCAAATATTTTGTCAGTCCCTTTCTTTTTCTCTCCTTCTTCTGGGACCCCTATAATTCGAATGTTGGTGTGTTTAATGTTTTCCCAGAGTTCTCTGAGACTGTCCTCAATTCTTTTCATTCTTTTTTCTTTATTCTGCTCTGCAGTAGTTATTTGTACTATTTTATCTTCCAGGTCACTTATCCTTCCTTCTGCCTCAGTTATTCTGCTATTGATCCCTTCTAGAGAATTTTTAATTGCATTTATTGTGCTGTTCATCACTGTCTGTTTGCTCTTTAGTTCTTCTAGGTCCTTGTTAAACGTTTCTTGTATTTTCTCCAATCTATTTACAAGGTTTTGGATCAACTTTACTATCATTGTTCTGAATACTTTTTCAGGTAGACTGCCTATTTCCTCTTCATTTGTTAGGTCTGGTAGGTTTTTGCCTTGCTACTTCATCTGCTGTGTATTTCTCTGTCTTCTCGTTTTGCTTAACTTGCTGTGTTTGAGGTCTCCTTTCGCAGGCTGCAGGTTCGTAGTTCCCATTGTTTTTGGTGTCTGTCCCCAGTAGCTAAGGTTGGGTCAGTGAGTTGCATAGGCTTCCTCATGGAGGGGACTAGTGCCTGTGTTCCAGTGGATGAGGCTGTATCTTGTCTTTCTAATGGGCAGCTGTACGTCTGGTGGTGTGTTTTGGGGTGTCTGTGGCCTTATTATGATTTTAGGCAGCCTCTCTGCTAATGGGTGGGGTTGTGTTCCTGTCTTGCTATTTGGTTGGCATAGGGTGTCCAGCACTGTAGCCTGCTGGTCGTTGAGTGAAGCTGGGTGCTGGTGTTGAGATGGGGATCTCTGGGAGATTTTTGCCATTTGATATTATGTGGAGCTGGGAGGTCTCTTGTGGACCAATGTCCTGAACTTGGCTCTCCCACCTCAGAGGCACAGCACTGACACCTGGCTGGAGCACCAAGAGCCTGTCATCCACACGGCTTAGAATAAAAGAAAGAAAGGAAGGAAAGGAGGGAGGGAGCGAGAAGATACAGTAACATAAAATAAAATAAAGTTATTTAAATAAAAAATAATTATTAAATTTTTTTTAATAAAAAGAAAAGAAGGAAGAGAGCAACCAAACCTAAAAACAAATCTACCAATGATAAAAAGTGCTAAAACTATACTAAAAAACAAAAAAAACGGACAGAGCCCTAGGACAAATGGTGAAAGCAAAGCTATGCAGACAAAATCACACACAGAAGCATACACATACAAACTCACAAAAACAGAAAAAGGGAAAAATATTTATATATTTTTGCTCCCAAAGTCCGCCTTCTCAATTTGGGATGATTCGTTGTCTATTCAGGTATTCCACAGATTTAGGGTACATCTAGTTGATTGTGGAGCTTTAATCCGCTGCTCCTGAGGCTGCTGGGAGAGATTTCCCTTTCTCTTCTTTGTTCGCACAGGTCCTGGGGTTCAGCTTTGGATTTGGACCTGCCTCTGCATGTAGGTCGCCTGAGGGCGTCTGTTCTTAGCTCAGACGGGACGGGGTTAAAGGAGCAGCTGATTCGGGGGCTGTGGCTCACTCAGGCCGGGGGGAAGGAGGGGCACGGCGTGCGGGGCGAGCCTGCGGCGGCAGAGGCCGGCGTGACGTTGCACCAGCCTTAGGCGCGCCGTGCGTTTTCCCGGGGAAGTTGTCCCTGGATCCTGTGACCCTGGCAGTGGCGGGCTGCACAGGCTCCCGGAAGGGGGGTGTGGAGAGTGACCTGTGCTCGCCCACAGGCCTCTTGGTGGCGGCAGCAGCAGCCTTAGCGTCTCATGCCCGTCTGTGGGGTCCGCGCTCATAGCCGCGCTCGCGCCCATCTCTGGAGCTCCTTTAAGAAAGTCTCTTGTCTCTTCGGCAGGTGCAGACCTTTTCCCGGACTCCCTCCCGGCCAGCTGTGGCGCACTAGCCCCTTCAGGCTGTGTTCACGCGCCAACCCCAGTCCTCTTCCTGCGCTCTGACGGAAGCTGAGCCTCAGCTCCCAGCCCCGCCCTCCCCGGCGGGTGAGCAGACAAGCCTCTCGGGCTGGTGAGTGCCGGTCGGCCCTGAAACTCTGTGCGGGAATGTCTCCGCTTTTCCCTCCGCACCCCTGTTGCTGTGCTCTCCTCCGCGGCTCCGAAGCTTTCCCCCTCCGGCATCTGCAGTCTCCGCCCGCGAAGGAGCTTCCTAGTGTCTGGAAACCTTTCCTCCTTCACAGCTCCCTCCCACTGGTGCAGGTACCGTCCCTATCCTTTTGTCTCTGTTTATTCTTTCTTCTTTTTCCCTACCCAGGTACGTGGGGAGTTTCTTGCCTTTTGGGAGGTCTGAGGTCTTCGGCCAGCGTTCAGTAGGTGTTCTGTAGGAGTTGTTCCACATGTAGATGTATTTCTGATGTATTTGTGGGGAGGAAGGTGATCTCCGTGTCTTACTCTTCCGCCTTCTTGAAGTTCCTCACCTCCTCTTACATCTTGACCTGAGAATATTTGTTGCAATGATTAATTGGTATTAGAATCATACATGTCCATAGTTTAAACCATGTATCAGTCTGTCAATCTCCCTGTCATATTTACAAAGATTTAAGCTCCCCAAATGTTCAGAATCTCTCTGAGACTCAAATGGAATGGAACTACAATTTTCTTTCCTCAAGGAGCTGTACAGAAAGTGGAGAAACTCTTCCATATGGATCTGCAGGGAGTGTATTATTTCAAGTATTGTTTTGCTCAGCACCTTAGAGACCAGCTGCTGAGAAAAAAATGGTCCTGTGAAAAGAAACCTGAATTGTCATCAGACTGCTGCAGCTGCCATTATTAGCTTTGCAGGGCAGATCTTATATATATTAAAGCAGACGTACTTCATCTACCCCGAAATTACATTCTGCATCTCACATTGGCTTGCTCTACCTTTTGAACTCCTTAAATTTCGAATTTCATTAGCGTCTATACTGACTGCTTTCACATAGATTAATAAAATCCCATTGGTAATCTGCATGCCTTGTTTACATGAATTTCTTGTACGTGAATAGGACTTTGATTCATGTTTAGGACTCACTGATTCATGTTTAGGACTCACTGACCATGTGCTCTATTTAAGCAGGGGTATGTGTTGTAATCAATCATGGACCACTCCAAAAACATTTTATAAAAGCACTATAAGGTCCCAGCATAGCATAAACTCAGGAAATAAAAACCACCATCCCACAACAGAGTTTCAATTTATACTCTCTAGCCTTTACAAATGAGATTTTAAGGTGTAATTTAAAGATGCATATTTTAAGAGCATTTATCTCCTTTATACTGTGTGTGTGGTTTTTCAATATAAACAATCATGTGTGAGAGAATTCTCTTAGACTTGAGCATTTGGTTGAATAGTTTGTATCTCTAAGGAGAACACCAATCATTGATGAGGGCTGCACAGCTACAGCCAATTCACACTACACATAAAAGTATTATTGGTTACAATTTTGGATTATCGATTTACATGGGATGCATGTGGCTGAAATAGTGCCTTGAATTCCCAGTTGGGAAGAGTGGATTCAAAAATAGGTTTAAGCAGTATATTTACATCACGTGCACTGTATTTAATTCAGATTAAGTATTTAGAAGTTACTTTTATTTTGTAAATACTTAAATTTCTTAAAGATATGCACACATATATATGTAAAATATGTGTATGTATATACATATATCTTTTAAAATTAACTAAAATTAGTCACTTTTTTACACTAGTGAGGAATGCACACAGAGCTAAACATCCCCCTATACAAATCCTACTTTTATTTCTACTCCTATTTCTACTCCTGTTAATGGTAGGTAATGCTTATTGAACATCTGCTCTGCTCAGTTATACTTTACATTTATTCACAAAAGTAATTCTTATGACAATTCTATTAGAGAGATAATTCTGTGTTTATTTATAAATGTATAAGTTGGGATTTGGCAAACTGCCAGAAGTTATATAGTTACGTGGCAGGAAGTGGACCTAGATTTCAGAACCAGTTTTTCATCTACCATGAAGCTAGGAATTTTGCTACTCTGTGTAACAGTTCTTTACTCTGTAGTAGGCACTTTTTCACATGTTACCTAAAAATAATATCATTACCATTGCCCCTTAAGATGAGTATTATTATTATTTTATAGATGAGAAAATCAAAGTTATGTCAGGTCAAGCAAATTTCTCATACAGATTCTAAGTGACATGGGATCACTCTGAGTGCAGTGTTGGCAAGTGTGGGAACAGGAAGAAGTTAGGAACCTCTTTCAATAATCTAGGAAGAGAAGGTTGGTGGCAGTGAATAGGTAAGAAGTGGTCATATTATGGATTGATGACCCGTGGTGCATCAGGAAAGGGATAAGTCAAGGATGACTCCCAAAACTCTGGCTTCAGCAGGTATAGGTATATATTGGTACCACTTCCTAAATAAAATGTAAAACATTATGAAAGGCACACTCCGGGTATGACCGCAAAGATTTCTTTTTAAATTTGAAGTTCCAGCGTGATATCCAAAAATCGATTTACAGGAAGTAGTTGGATTTTTAGATGGGGGCTTCAGAAGAGAACTTGGATCTAGCAATATCATTTACGGGTATGTTAGTTAGCATTGGGGCTGTCACTGAAACCACTGAATAACTATTGGGGGAATGTGTCACACAGTGAACTGAGGACAAAGCTAAGACTGATCCCTAAGGAATGCCTATGTTTGAAGATCAGGTATATGAATCAGAGCCCGCAAAGAGTAAAGAAAAGGAGTAAAAAATGAAGCAGAAAAAAATCAGAGAATTTGGAGTCATAAAGTTCCAAGGAGGAGGTTTTCTTATAAGGACTTCATATTTTTAGAGCAGTTTTATGTTCACAGCAAAATTGAAAGGAAGGTACAGAAATATCCCATATATCCCTGCCTCCACACCTGCATAGCCTCCCCCATTATCAACATCACTCTGCAGAGTGGTACATATGTTACAACTGATGATGTAAGCATTGGCAAATCATAATTACCCAAAATCCATATTTACGTTAAGGTTCACTCTTGACGTTTGTACATTTTATGGGTTTGGACAAATGTATCTCAGCATGTATCCATCATTATGATATCACACAGGGTATTTTTCACTTGCATAAAAATCCCCTGTGCTCTGCCTATTTACCCCTCCCTCACCACCCGTGTCCCCCAGGCAATAACTGATCTTTTTACTGTCTCCATAGTTCTGACTTTTTCAGAATGTCATATAGTTGGAATCATACAATGTCTAGCCTTCTCAGATTGGTTTATTTAACTTAGGAATTTGCATTTAAGTTTCCTCTGTCTTTTCATGGCTTGATAGCTCATTTCTTTTTAGTGCTTATATTTATCCCTTCATTTACTGAAGGGTATCTTGGTGGCTTCCAAGTTTCGGCAGTTATGAATAAAGCTGCTCTAAACATCTTATGTAGATTTTTATGTGTACATAAGTTTTCTACTTCTTCGGGTAAATACCAAGGTATGTAATTCTTGGATCATATGGTAAGAGTGTTCAGTTTTGTAAGAAACCACCTAACTGTCTTCCAAAGTGGCTCTATCATTTTTCATTCCCACCAGCAATGAATGAGAAGTTTCTGTTTCTCCACATTCTCGCTAGCATTTGGTGTTGCCATTGTTCCAGATTTTGGCCATTCTAATAGGTGGGTAGTGGTATCTCATTGTCCTTTCAATTTGCATTTCCCTGTTGACATGTGATGTGGAACATATTTTCATATGCTTATTTGCCATCTGTATATCTTCTTTGGTGAGGTATCTGTTAAAGTCTTTGGATGATTTTCTAATTGGGATGTTTGTTTTTTTTATTGTTGAGTTTTAAAAATTTCTATATATTTTAAATATGTCTTTATCAGATATGTCTTTTTAAACATTTTCTTCCAGTTTGTAGCTTGTCTTCTCATTCTCTTGACATTGTCTTTTAGAGAGCAGAAGCTTTTAATTTTAATGAAGCCCAGCTGGTCAATTGTTTCTTTCATGGATCATGATTATGGTATTGTATCTAAAAAGTCATTGCCATACCCAAGGTCATCTAGGTTTTCTCCTATGTTATCTTCTAAGTTTCTTATACTTTTTCATTTTACATTTAAGTCTATGACCCATTTTGAGTTATTTTTGTGAAAAATGTAATGTCTGTGTGTATATTCACTTTTCTTCTATCTTATCCTAGTAATTCTTTACCTTCTAACTGCAGTTTGTACCTTTTGAACACCTTCATTCAATTACCCCAACTCCCACCCCCTGTCTATGGTAACCACAAATCTGATCTCCTTTTTTATAAGTTTTTGGTTTTGTTTTGAAGATCCCACATATAAGTGTGATTCATACTGTATTTGCCTTTCCCTGACTTATTTCACTTAGCATAATGACCTCAAGGTCCATCCATGTTGTTGAAAATGGCACGATTTCCTCCTTTTTTATGGCTGAATAATATTTTATTGTGCATGTGTGTGTGTGTGTATATATATATATATAGCAAAATTTCTTTATCCATTCATCTGTTGATGGACACTTAGGTCATTCATGTCTTGGCTATTGTAATTAATACTGCTATGAACATGGGGGTGCAGATATCTTGACATAGTATTTTTATTTCCTTCAGATACATACTCAGAAGTGGAATTGCTGGGTCATATAGTTGATCTATTTCTCATTTTTTGAGGAAGTTTTATACTGTTTTTGAAAGTGACTGCACCACTTTGCAGTTCCACTAACAGTGCATAAGGCTTCCCTCTTCTCCACAGTCTCACCAGCACTTTTAAAAATCTTTTGTCTTTTGATACTAGTCATTCTAACAGGCATGAAGTGGTATCTCATTGTGGTTTTGATTTGCATTTTCCTGTTGATTGGTGATGTTGAGTATCTGTTCATGTACTTGCTGGCCACTTGTATACTTGTATATTTTCATTGGAGAAATATCGTTTCAGGTCTTTCGCCTATTTTTAAATTGGCTTATTATTATTATTACTTTTTTTTGCTATTGAGTTGTATGAGTTCTTTATGTATTTTGGTTATTAACCCCTCATCAGATATATGGTTTGCAAATACTTTTGCCCATTTCGATTCTTTGTTTGTTTGTTTGTTTTGCGTGTGGATATCCAGTTGAAGAGACTATTTTCTCTTCATTGTATTGCCTTTACTGCTTTTGAAGATTCCTATATTTATGTGGTTCTATTTCTGGGCTCTCTATTCTGTTTCGTTGTTCTATTTTTCTTTTCTTTTGCCAAAACCACACTGCCTTCATGACTGTGGATTTATATAGTAAGTCTTGAAGTTGGGTAGTATCAGCCCTTCAACTTTGTTCTTCTGTTTCAATACAGTGTTGGCTATTCTGGCTCTTTTGCCTCTCCATATAAACTTTGGAATCAGTTGGCCAATATCCAAAAATAACTTGGTGGGATGGGAAGATTGTTTTTCAAATGGGTTGAATACTGTTTTATCAATTAAAAAAAGAAAAAGAATCAATGGATTTACAAATATGTGTGTGATTGGTTATGTTAATGAGGATAATTCCAGTGGAGTACTGAGGATGTGAGTCAGATTAAACTGGTTAGGAAAAGGTAGAAGGGATGAGAGAGTGAGACAGGAAGCTAATAGACAACTGTTTGACATTGTGGGAAATTAACCAGGGAGAAAGCAGTTGCTAGAATATGCTGTGGGATCCAGGACTTCCTTGAGGTCTGTCAAAACTACAATATGGGGCTTCCCTGGTGGCGCAGTGGTTGAGAGTCCGCCTGCCGATTCAGGGGACACGGGTTCGTGCCCCGGTCCGGGAAGATCCCACATGCCGCGGAGCAGCTGGGCCCGTGAGCCATGGCCGCTGAGCCTGGGCGTCCAGAGCCTGTGCTTCGCAACGGGAGAGGCCACAACAGTGAGAGGCCCGCGTACCGCAAAAACAAACAAACAAACAAAACTACAATATGTTTGGCATGTTACCTATAAAGTACACAAGAGAACATTATTAACACTTAAGCTTTCCTTTTAAAGTCTGGGGAAACTGACAACCTTGAGTGAAAACATGGTATAAAGTAAGAGACAATGATTTGGTCACATATATCTGTGTTTGAATTCTTGGTCTAACACATTAAATTAGGTGGTCTTAGGAAGTTACCTATTCTCTTTGAGCCTCCCTCAAAGAAATAATATCACTTTATGGAGTGGCTGAATGGATGAATTAAGTATTATACCTAGTATGCTTAGCAAAATACCTGGCACAGCATAAATGCTCAATAAATGGTAAATTGAATTGTTATTATAACAGAAATAATTATAAAGGAATAACTCACATACATGATGCTACCTTTTTGATGACTTTACTGTTACTGCTAACCAGGACCCATCTCACCTCTCAGCTATGGTCACTCAGTATTTGCTTACCTTTGGTTTGTATACTTTTGCGTGATTTAATTGCCCCAGTTATGGAGGAGTTTGGTTTCACTCAACCTAGGATACAAAAAGTATGGAACTAAAGTAGTTATGATCAGTTTTTTTTTTTTTTTTTCGGTACGCGGGCCTCTCACTGCTGTGGCCTCTCCCGTTGTGGAGCACAGGCTCCAGATGCGCAGGCTCAGTGGCCATGGCTCACGGGCCCAGACGCTCCGCGGCATGTGGGATCCTCCCGGACCAGGGCATGAACCCGTGTCCCCTGCATCAGCAGGCGGACTCTCAACCACTGCGCCACCAGGGAAGCCCATGATCAGTTTTTTTTCAACTGCTTTACTGAGCTATGGAGTCTTTGGATTTGCGTATTCTATACGTTTCATATTAAAAGAGTCACACAATATTTAAGTCTTGTGACTTGCTTCTTTAACTTAGAGGAATGTTTTCAAGGATCATCCATGTTGTAGCATTTATCATAGTTCTTTTTTATTGTTGGATAATATCCCATTGTATGAATATGCTACTACATTTTGTTTATTCATAAGTTTATGGACATTATATTGTTTCTACTTTTTGGCTATTATGAATAACGATGCTACTATAATATTTTTGTAAAAGTTTGTGTGGGCATATGTATTCATTTACCTTGAGTATATACCTAGGAGTGGAGTTGCTGAATCAATGATAATTCTCTGTTTAACTATCTCAGCAACTGCCAGGCTGTTTTCCAAAGTGGCTACAACATTTTAATTTCCAAAAGAAATGTATAAGAGTTCCAATTTCTCCACATTCTTACCAAAACTTGTTATCGTCTATCTTTTTTATTCAAGCCATCCTAGTGAGTATCTCATTATGGTTTTGCTTTGCATTTACCTGATGGCTAATGCTGCTGAGAATCTTTTCATGTGCTTATTGGCCATTTGTGAACCTTCTTTGGAGATATGTCTATTCAGATTCTTTGTCCATTTTTCTAAGTTGGGATTTTTGTCTTTGTATTATTGAGTTGTCTGTGTCCTCTATGTATTGTATTTAAATTTGCTAGATGCAAATCCATTATCAGATATGTGACTTGCAAAACTTTTCTCCCATTTTTGTGTGTTTTTTTTTTTTATTTCATAAAAGACCGGGAGGATATTTTAAATTCAAAGCCAGAGCTTTCCACATGCCAAGGAAGTATTAAGGTATGAGTACCACTTGGGTTGGGGTGGCAGGGCTAAAAAGACTCTAAGAATGAGAAATTCAAATATTCAGGTCATACAGCGTTCTTTGGAATGACCTGGAATTATAGCTATGAGTTGTAATGTAATTAATAAAATATGTTCTGAGTTCCAAAAAGCCTGACTTACAAATGAATGCAACTATTTTGTAATGAGAAGAGTCAAGCAGTGATGTCTACAACTTACAAAAATTACTCCCTTTCCACAAAGTACTGCGAGTTAGCTTCCTGATATCTCATTTCAATTTTATTTTCACTCAACATTTGCAGACCATTAATTTGTCAAATACTGTGAGAGGAATTTATTACTTTTTTAAACTCAGTTTTTAAGGTGTTCTCCTAGAACTAAAGTTTTAAACTTTCCAATTTACTGAACATTTTCCTCACCTTCTTTCATTCAATTTGTTTGTGTTTGTGTATATGTGTATGTGTGTGTATGGAGACATATTCATTCATATACACATATACATATGTATTCATTCATAAACCTATTCACATATTTAGTATATTTTAGTATTCCAATTAAGACCACTTGTTCTGATCAATACATATACAGTATCCATGCAGACTTCTTTTCTTGACAGCATCCTTTCACTCATCAGCTCATTTGATCTTTGAAATTTATTTGAAAATATACAATAGCATCAATTATTTCATTATTCTAAGGTTCTTCTTCCCTTGCCTACTCTCCATGTTGTACAGAAGACCATGCTTTCTCCTTTTAGATCCCAGTCATGATTTTTATCTGCTTATAGGGAGAAGAAAGGACCGTCTGAAGTGGATGACACTAATTGTGATTGTGTTTTCACACACCTTCAGTATCATTCACATCAGACTGTGCATTGTCTTTCCACTTTCCTCTTGGAGTTTTTTACTCTGGTCATTTTAAAAAGGATCAGTAAGAATGACAGGCAACTGAGAATTCATGAACTACTTTTAAGCCAGTCTTGTTTAACTCCATACTATTAAAAGTTTTTTGGGTTTTTTTTCACGATGCAGGAATGAAATGATGTGCATACAAATGAAGTTGCATTTAGACAATACACAAATTTAGTGAGCACTGCAATAACTGTAGGGGCTTCATCCTCTCCTCAATCTTCTCCCCGTGGCTCTATGAGGGTCACATGTGGGTATTTCACAGGAGCTCAGGAGTGGGCCTCTCCATGACCTTTATCCTTGGTCTCCTTGTAATTATATAGCGTCCAAAATGCAATAGAGGGAGCACTGAATTCATCACTGTTACTGCTGCCAGTGGCCTCTATGAAAAATAGCTTCTCTACCTATAGCAAGTCTCCCAATTTCTTCTTTGCTATTTAATACAGAAATAAGGAAAGGGCCCTTAATATCTTGATCACTTTTGTCAAGCTCAGTCTCAACTAGGTCTCAAACAGGATGACAACTACCATGCTAAGTAAATCATTCAAGGCAATTAAAGAAAAAAATTATATAGTGAGGCATTCCATTCTAAATATCAAAAGAACTATCCTTAGCCTTCATCTGGAGAAACCTTGCAGTCTGCATGCCTCACCCCACTGATCAGTCTGAGAAACTAGATCTTGGAAGTCACCACTTGTGTGAACCTACTTGGGAAAGCACCAGCTCTGGACGCAATGAAGAGATATCAGTTTTGGTTTGGCCTGTCACTAACTTGCTTTAGAAATTTATGTGGCTGGCTTACGAGTGTGTCTCAGTTTGCTCATCTATGAAGTAGTAATAATGATCGTTCTAGTGGGCAGTGTTGATCTGTGGCACAGCTCCCTGGAAAGCCAGAGGTTTGGACAATGAGATATCTTGTTTTTGAAGGCAGGAGTAGCCTTCTCTATATAGATTGATTTCTTTCCAGTTCTCAGCTGAGTGTCTGCAAGGGAATAAGCCCTTCATGCTTAAGAGATGATCTTGCTATTATTGTTACTAAGGCCTTGAATTAATGGAAAGTGCTTCTTAAGTCACGCATGATTTTCTTATCTGAAATTTTTGTATTAATCAAACTTGTTCAGAGTGCATCTCAGAATGAATTCATGTGATTCGGTTCTAGGTCTTTAAAGTACAACACAAGCACCAAGTTAGTGAAAATGTAATTATACTGTAACCATTAACAATCAAACATCTGTAACTTCTCTCCCTGCTTCCTGCCTCGTTCCACTAAAATTCATTCTCCACACCTCCTCTACTGTAATATTTTTTGGAAATAGAAATCTGGTCATATCCGGTTTTAATAGCACCCAACGATTTCCCATTGCCTACTCAACAAAACCCTGGCTCCTCAGCGTGGCATACACATGCATCTGAAGTCTGGCAACTCTCTCTCTCTCTCCAAGCCTTTTTATGGCTACGCTGGGCCCTGCAACAGGGAACTATTTTCTAGGCATTTTTCCCAATGCTAGTTTGTGTATGCTACCTTTTCTCCATGGTACATGCTCCCTTTTTGCTCCACTGACTACTTCTTATATTTTACAACTCAATCCAAACCCTTTCCTCCTGGACCTTTTCTCTGAGTTAAACATGCTCAGTTGGTGCCCTGCTTTTTGTGTTCACATAATACGTATACACGTGTCTAACTTCGCATTTACCCTATTTATTAAACTTCTCTCTTAATGAGTCCATCTCCATTTTATGTAAATTCCTTGAGGGCAGGGGAAGTCTTATTCATCTTTGTATTTGTAGCTCTGAACATTGTATAGGAACCCCACATACATGCTAGGTTCTTTGCTAAGCGCTTTATATACATTATGTCATCGGATTTTCACAGTAACGTGATATGGTTGGCATTGGTATTCCAGTTTTATTAATAAGGAAATGAGACTTGGAGAGAATAAATACTTCTTCCAAGCTCATGCAGCTACCACGTGGCCGAGCCTGATCCTGTATGTCTCACTTTTGAGCCGAAGTGCTTACTATATATACCCTTGTTCTACTTCTCCTCAAATATCAGTTCACATTAAATATTCAGTGATAGTCTCAATAATTTCACTAGTTCTACCTACAAATATGTTCCTTCACAAACATTAACTAAGTCTTGATTGAGCCTACTTTAATTTCCAACCATCAGTATATCTCTCTATTCTTTTCATTTCTTGACAGACATCTTTGTGGAATCCCCCCCTCCAGCTATTTCATCGACATCCTTCTCTGATTAGCCTAATTCATCAAGGATCCATATTGTCAAATCTAACAGCTTTTTTCAAGACAGCTCTGAACATACACGTGACATTCTTTCTGCCAGAAATACCATTTTTCTTTCCATTCATACAACTCAAATACCACCTTTTCTGTGAAACTCCCAGATTGCCCCAGGCGCTTGGTTGTCCATAATTTTTAGTCCCCTTAATATACTGTGAACGGCTGAACTATAGCCATTGTCACACTGCACCGAAGTTGTCTTTCCTCCACCTGTACTAGGAAGTGCTAATGAGGAAGACCCTGGGTTGCATCATTCCCCCAATTTTTGAACTGTAGAAGGTACCCACAGTGGTTGCAGAAAAAAAGAGAAATATGTAAATATGATGCTTAGTATATATAAATATATGTAAAATTAATGCTAACATTAATTTACTCTATATAATTTATATAGTATTGTATATAACCATGTAACTACATGATTTATCTATATCACTAGTTTATTCAGTACTAATTTATTCATATAATCTTAGACTTAAATTTAGACTCAGGCAAGTGCCTATATTGTTTACATGTGCTAGGGAGGTTTACAATGCTATTATTTTGAAAATGTCATACGATTTTTGGATGATGAGATGAAAATTTATTTACATTTGTATCTGTATTCCCTCTGCAAAGTATAGGCTACTTATTCCAAGCAAAACTCTAGACTAGAGTTTTCTTAAATATCAAAGAGTACTTTGATTATATGTTGATTAGCTAAGAGTTACATATTATAAACTTAAGTTAAAATGAATTCAGAATAATTGACAAATTGATTGTTGACACTTTTGAAGCAAGGTAATAAAATGCCATTTTTAACATTAACAATGAGTAGGCTAACTGGATGATCATAATTCTGCATAAAAATGTGACATTCTTTGATGTATTGTGACAGGTACATTTTAGTTTATTTTCTTGTTTATTATTATTATTTATTTTTTTAAACAGCAGATTCTTATTAGTTATCCATTTTGTACATATTAGTGTATATATGTCAATCCCGATCTCCCATTCATCCCACTACGACGCCCCCACTGCCACATTCCCCCCTTGGTGTCCATACGTTTGTTCTCTACATCTGTGTTTCAACTTCTGCCATGAAAACCAGTTCATCTGTACGATTTTTGTAGGTCCCACATATATGCATTAATATACGATATTTGTTTTTCTCTTTCTGACTTACTTCACTCTGTATGAAAGTCTCTAGATCTGTCCAAGTCTCTATAAATGACTCAATTTTGTTCCTTTTCACGGCTGAGTAATATTCCATTGCATATATGTACCACTTCTTTATCCATTTGTCTGTCGATGGGCACTTAGATTGCTTCCATGTCCTGGCTATTGTAAATAGTGCTCCAATGAATATTAGGGTGCATGTGTCTTTTTGAATTATGGTTTTCTCAGGGTTTATGCCCTGAGATTTTTCAGGGTTTATGCCCTGGGATTGCTGGGTCATATGGTAGTTCTATTTTTAGTTTTTTAAGGAACCTCCATACTGTTCTCCATAGTGGCTGTATCAATTTACATTCCCACCAACAGTGCAAGTGGGTTCCCTTTTCTCCACACCCTCTCCAGCATTTGTTGTTTGTAGATTTTCTGATGATGCCCATTTTAACTGGTGTGAGATGATACCTCATTGGAGTTTTAGTTTGCATTTCTCTAATAATTAGTGATGTTGAACAGCTTTTCATGTGCTTCTTGGCCATCTGTATGTCTTCTTTGGAGAAATGTCTATTTAGGTCTTCTGCCCATTTTTTGATTGGGTTGTTTATTTTTTTAATATTGAGCTGCATGAGCTGTTTTTATATTTTGGAGATTAATCCTTTGTCCACTGATTCGTTTGCAAATATTTTCTCCCATTCTGAGGGTTGTCCTTTCGTCTTGTTTGTAGTTTCCTTTGCTTTGCAAAAGCTTTTAAGTTTCATTAGGTCCCCTTTGTTTATTTTTGTTTTTATTTCCATTACTCTGGGAGGTGGATCAAAAACTGTCTTGCTGTGATTTATGTCAAAGAGTGTTCTTCCTATGTTTTCCTCTACGAGTTTGATAGTGTCCGGTCTTACATTTAGGACTAATCCATTTTGAGTTTATTTTTGTGTATGGTGTTAGGGAGTGCCCTAATTTCATTCTTTTACATGTAACTGTCCAGTTTTCCCAGACTACTTATTGAAAAGACTGTCTTTTCTCCATTATATATCCTTGACTCCTTTGTCATAGCTTAGTTGACCATAGGTGCATGGGTTTATCTCTGGGCTTTCTATCCTGTTCCATTGATCTATATTTCTGTTTTTGTGCCAGTACCATATTGTCCTTATTAGTGTAGCTTTGTAGTATATTCTGAAGTCAGGGAGTCTGATTCCTCCAGCTTTGTTTTCTTCCCTCAAGACTGCTTTGACTATTCGGGGTCTTTTGTGTCTCCATACAAATTTTAAGATTTTTTGTTCTAGTTCTTTAAAAAATGCCATTGGTAAGTTGATAGGGATTGCATTGAATCTGTAGAATGCTTTGGGTAGTGTAGTCATTTTCACAATATTGATTCTTCCAATCCAAGAACATGGTATATATCTCTCCATCTGTTTGTATCATCTTTAATTCCTTTCAGCAGTGTCTTATAGTTTTCTGCATACAGGTCTTTTGTCTCCCTAGGTAGGTGTATTCCTAGGTATTTTATTCTTTTGGTTGCAGTGGTAAATGGGAGTGTTTCTTTAATTTCTCTTTCAGATTTTTCATCATTAGTGTATAGGAATGCAAGATATTTCTGTGCATTAATTTTGTGTCCCGCATATCATCTCACACCAGTCAGAATGGTCATTATCAAAAAAATCTGCAAACAGCAAATGCTGGAATGGGTGTGGAGGAAAGGGATGCTTCATACACTGTTGGTGGGAATGTAAATTGATACAGCCACTATCGAGAACAGTATGGAGGTTCCTTTAAAAATGAAAAATAGAACTACCGTACCACCCAGCAATCCCACTACTGGGCATATACCCTGAGAAAACCATAATTCAAAACGATCATGTACCACCATGTTCACTGCAACTCTATTTACAACAGCCAGGAGATGGAAGCAACCTAAGTGTCCATCAACAGATGAATGGATAAGGAAGGTGTGGCACATATATACAATGGAATATTACTCAGCCATGAAAAGAAATGAAATTGAGTTATTTGTAGTGAGGTGGATGGACCTAGAGTCTGTCATACAGAGTGAAGTAAGTCAGAAAGAGAGAGACAAATACCATATGCTAACACATATATATGGAATCTAAAAAAAAAATTGGTTATGAAGAACCTAGGGGCAAGATGGGAATAAAGATGCAGACCTACTAGAGAATGGACTTGAGCACACGGGGAGGGGGAAGGGTAAGCTGGGACAAAGTGAGAGAGTGGTAGTGTATATATGGACATATAAACACTACCAAGTGTAAAATAGAAAGCTAGTGGGAAGCACTTGCATATCACAGGGAGATCAGCTCGGTGCTTTGTGACCACCTAGAGGGGTGGGATAAGGAGGGTGGGAGGGAGGGAGATGCAAGAGGGAAGAGATATGGGAACATATGTGTATGTATAACTGATTCACTTTGTTATAAAGCAGAAACTAACACACCATTGTAAGGCAATTATACTACAATAAAAACTTTAAAATAATTTTTTTGTATCCTGCAACTTTACCAAATTCATTGATTAGCTCTAGTAGTTTTCTGGTAGCATATTTAGGATTCTCAATGTATAGTATCCTGTCATCTGCAAAGAGTGACAATTTGACTTCTTCTTTTCCAATTTGGATTCCTTTTATTTCTTTTTCTTCCCTGATTGCCATGGCTAGGACTTCCAAAACTATGTTGAATAATAGTGGTGAGAGTGGACATCCTTGTCTTTTTACTGATCTTAGAGGAAATGCTTTCAGTTTTTCACCATTGAGAGTGATGTTTGCTGTGGGTTTGTCATATATGGCCTTTATTATGTTGAGGTAGGTTCCCTCTGTGCCCACTTTCTGGAGAGTTTTTATCATAAATCAGTGTTGAATTTTGTCAAAAGGTTTTTCTGCATCTATTGAGATGATCATATGGTTTTTCTTCTTCAATTTGTTAATATGGTGTATTGCATTGATTGATTTGCATATATTGAGGAATCCTTGAATCCCTGGGATAAATCCCACTTGATCATGGTGTATGATCCTTTCAATGTGTTGTTGGATTCTGTTTGCTAGTATTTTTTGAGGATTTTTGCATCTATGTTCATCATTGATATTGGTCTGCAATTTTCTTTTTTTGTAGTATCTTTGTGTGGTTTTGGTATCAGGGTAATGGTGGCCTCATAGAATGAGTTTGGGAGTGTTCCTTTGCAAATTTTTGGAAGAGTTTGAGAAGGATGGGTGTTAGCTCTTCTCTAAATGTTTGATAGAATTCACCTGTAAAGCCATCTGGTCCTGGACTTCTGTTTGTTGGAAGATTTTTAATCACAGTTTCAAATTCATTACTTGTGATTGGTCTGTTCATATCTTCTGTTTCTTCCTGGTTCAGTCTTGGAAGGTTATACCTTTCTAAGAATTTGTCCATTTCTTCCAGGTTTTTCATTTTATTGGCATAGAGTTGCTTGTAGTAGTCTCTTAGGTTGCTTTGTATTTCTGCGGTGTCTGTTGTAACTTCTACTTTTTCATTTCTAATTTTATTGATTTGAGTCCTCTTCCTCTTTTTCTTGATGAGTCTGGATAATGGCTTATCAATTGTGTTTATCTTTCCAGAGAACCAGCTTTTAGTTTTATTTATTTTTGCTATTGTCTTCTTTGTTTCTGTTTCATTTATTTCTGCTCTGATCTTTATGATTTCTTTCCTTCTACTAACTTTGGGTTTTGTTTATACTTCTTTGTCTAGTTCCTTTAGTTGTAAGTTTAAGTTGTTTATTTGAGATGTTTGTTGTTTCTTGAGGTAGGATTGTATTGCTATAAACTTCCCTCTTAGAACTGCTTTTGCTGAATCCCATAGGTTTTGGATCGTCGTGTTTTCTTTATCATTTGCCTCTAGGTATTTTTTGATTTCCTCTTTGATTTCTTCAGTGACTTCTTCGTTATTTAGTAATGTATTGTTTAGCCTCCATGTGTTTGTGTTTTTTACGGTTTTTTCCCTGTAATTGATATATAATCTCATAGTGTTGTGGTGAGAAAAGATGCTTGATATGATTTCAATTTTCTGAAATTTACTGAGGCTTGATTTGTGACCCAAGTTGTGGTCTGTCCTGGAGAATGTTCCTTGTGCACTTGAGAAGAAAGTGTAATCTGGTGTTTTCGGATGGAATGTCCTATAAATATCAATTAAATCTTTCTGGTCTATTGTATCAGTTAAAGCTTGTGTTTCCTTGTTAATTTTTGTTTGGATGGTCTATCCATTGGTGTAAGTGAGGTATTAAAGTCCCCCCCTATTTCTATGTTACTGTCGATATCCTCTTTTATAGCTGTTAGCAGTTATCTTATGTATTGAGGTGCTCCTATGTTGGGTACATATATATTTATAATTGTTATATCTTCTTCTTGGATTGATCCCTTGATCATTATGTAGTGTCCTTCCTTGTCTCTTGTAACATTCTTTATTTTAAAGTCTATTTTATCTGAGTATTGCTACTCCAGCTTTCTTCTGATTTCCATTTGCATGGAATATCTTTTTCCATCCCATCACTTTCAGTCTGTATGTGTCCCGAAGTCTGAAGTGGGTCTCTTGTAGACAGCATATATATGGGTCTTGTTTTTGTATCCATTCAGAGAGCCTGTGTCTTTTGTTTGGAGCATTTAATCCATTCATGTTTAAGGTAATTATCCATATGTATGTTACTATTACCATTTTCTTAATTGTTTTGGGTTTGTTTTTAGAGGTCCTTTGCTTCTCTTGTGTTTCCCAGTTGGAGAAGTTCCTTTAGCATTTGTTGTAGAGCTGGTTTGGTGGTGCTGAATTCTCTTAGCTTTTGCTTGTGTGAAAAGGTTTTGATTTCTCCATCGAATCTGGATGAGATCCTTGCCAGGTAGAGTAATCTTGGTTGTAAGTTCTTCCCTTTCATCACTTTAAATATGTCATGCCACTCCCTGCTGAGAAATCAGCTGTTAACCTTATGGGAGTTCCCTTTTACGTTATTTGTCATTTTTCCCTTGTTGCTTTTAATAATTTTTCTTTGTCTTTAATTTTTCCAATATGATTACTATGTGTCTCAGCGTGTTTCTCCTTGGGTTTATCCTGTATGGGACTCTCTGCACTTCCTGGATATGGGTGGTATTTCCTTTCCCATGTTATGGAAGTTTTTGACTATAATCTCTTCAAATATTTTCTCAGGTCCTTTCTCTCTTCTGCTTCTGAGACCCCTATAATGTGAATGATTTTGCATTTATTGTTGTCCCAGACGTCTCTTAGGTTGTCTTCATTTCTTTTCATTCTTTTTTCTTTATTCTGTTCCACAGCAGTGAATTCCACCATTCTGTCTTCCAGATCACTTATCCGTTCTGCCTCAGTTATTCTGCTATTGATTCTTTCTAGTGCATTTTTCATTTCAGTTATTGTACTGTTCATCTCTGTTTGTTTGTTCTTTATTTCTTCTAGGTCTTTGTTAAACATTTCTTGCCTCTTCTCGATCTTTGCCTCCATTCTTTTTCCAGGGTCCTGGATCATCTTCACTTTCATTATCCTGAATTCTTTTTCTAGAAAGTTGCCTGTCTCCACTTCACTTAGTTGTTTTTCTGGGGTTTTATCTTGTTCCTTCATCTGGTACATAGCCCTCTGCCTTTTCATCTTGTCTGTCTTTTTCTGAATGTGGTTTTTGTTCCATGGGCTGCAGGACTGTAGTTTTTCTTCCTTCTGCTGTCTGCCCTCTCCATTTTAGTTTATTTTTGCACATTCGGTAGCAACTATTATGCTAAGCAGTACTAGTTCTGATTGTATTCTTCAACCTTAGAGAAAATGCAGTCACAAATCAGACCACTGTAGTGTACATCACTTTCTCTAACAGAGGTCGATATTGTTACAGCACAGATGGAGGCAAGCAGTATGGGTTTGGGAGTCTTGAAGACTTTGCAGAAAGTCTCTGGGATGTTTGAGAAGGTCCAAGCAAAGCACACTGGTGAGAGGGTAGACTCAGCAATCTTCTGCCTTTTACAAGTTTGCCCAGTGAAGCTCCCTTTATCATATGGAAGTTCGGATATTTCTCTCTTCCTTACACCTTTCCAGATCTTGTAATTTCCTATTCCAAGGTAAGCAATCTATATATGAAATTCCAGAATAAGTATGTCCTCCAAGCACATGACTGACTCTGAGGTGAAAAGAAACTCTAGTATTTTGTGGTTGTTTTGTCTTTTTGTCTGCTGTTCGTGGCATGCGGGATCTTAGTTCCCCAACTAGGGATTGAACCCATGCTTCCTGCAGTGGAAGCAGGGAGTCTTAACCACTGGATGGCCAGGAAAGTCCCCCAAACTCTCATCTTTAATTTGGTAAAATTGCATTTTATTTGGAAAATAAGTTTTGATACTGTTTTAATTGTAACTGTAGATTAATATTGCTTATGAAAGTATACTTATATGAGGATTCAGAGGTAACTCAATTACCTCTTACAACAAGGGATAACAAAAAGGTTCATGTCTGAGTTTTCTTTTTTTATCACTTAATCAGATAGTTCAAGGAAAAAAATTTGATGTCGGAGAGAACTAAATTAAATGTCCACTATTCTGTTAAATCCGTGTGAAGGCCTAGAGCTTTTGTTTTTTTCTATCTCCATGTAGATAACACTACTAAATCAGTAATATTTGTGCGTTGTTGATAGCATGTCAATATTACATTGATTCCTTGTGTGAAAAATAAGTTTAATTGAGTTATGTAGGGAAAGGTATATCCATATTTATGCCATAGAACCATTGTTAGGATTAAATTAGATATGATACAGAAAACACCTAACACCATTTCAATGAAATACTCACTGATTCTCTAGTTAGAAAGTGCTCTTAGCCAAAAATCTTCCTCTTCTACCTTCTTTATAAGAGGAACTACGTTTCTGGATCTGAATCACAGTTTTCTTATTTACTCTGTTATCTTTGGCATCATAATAACCTAAACAGAGTTGCTTTGAGAATATAGTCAGAGGTATAAGTAAAGGACTTCACACATTGTTCTGCCCAGAAAATGATAAATGTATGGCACTTATTTTTATAATTATGATTTATCTGCATTTAAATTCATTTAACCAAATCATCAGGCTCAGAAAAAGTATTGAACTTAGGAAAATGTTATTGGAAAAGCTCTAGTTTAATATACAGTTGACTGAATATTAATTCAGAGATTTTCTTCTTACCTCTGTCCCGGCAATCATTCTCAGAGATTGTCCCTAACTTGTACCTTATTTTTGGTACCTGATTACTTGCTCTACATTCCTGTCTTTCTTCTTGACTGTACAACTTTTCTTTCTCTGTTGCTCAGTGACAGCCATCCTGCAGAGAATCCTAAATCCCATTTCAGGTGTCCTGGTACTTGCCTGACACTTTGAATCACCGCATAGTTTGGTTGCCCAATTTTCTGTTGCTCGGTTTAAACTGTTTGCATGAACGGCCCTGTTTTTCTGAATTGATATTTTTGATTCTGACTATGTATTTTGCCTGCCAGATGTGCCATTTTTGCCTGACTGAGCTGATTTCTGGTCAACATTTTCAGGGGCAAGTTTAACTCCAGTCAATCTACCATTGTGCTTCTGCACATGCGTGCATATATGTGAGTGTGCAAACACACACACACACAAACACAAACACACACACACGAATCTGCCTGCTTTTCCCAGCCTACCCTGACCACCAAAACTTACGAATTTTTTTTTGCATAATAGCAGATGTCAGCACTTAAGATTACTAGATCTAGATCCTTGCTGTGCAATACAAGTTTTTTTTAATGGAAATGTATTTGTTAAAATCTTCATATTTATTTATTGAAAATCTTAATTTCGTTTGAGATAAGACATAATACTTAAGAGTCTGGACCCAGGGGCAAAATTTCTTACAGTCCCATTCCAGCTCTGCCATTTACAAATTGTGCTAACATGGCTGAATTACATCATTTTTTCTGCGCTTCAGTTTCATCATCTCTAAAATGAAGGTGTCATATTGCTGTTGTGATTAAATGAGTTACTGCTTGTAAAGTGTGGAACACTGCCTGGCACACAGTAAGTGTTCAACAAGTATAGATTAGTTTTGGTTTATGTTATTATTCTGTTATATTCGTGAAATAATCCTGCTCAAAAAATATTAACCTCTAAAAGAGAACCCAGATTGTTTTACCAATATTTAATTTTTTTATTTGATATATTCACACACAGCAAAATAGACTTGAACTTATTACCAGGAGGTCCTTGGCATCCAAAGGAATCAGTAATCAGTCAATACATTGGCTTCAGTGAGATAATGTACCAGATTCATGAGAAAAAAATTATTACATTTATTTCTGCTGCTTATAAAGTATCTGTGAAAAAATATGTGTAAATATATTATTAAGTCATTATTTCTTCATAATGGCACAATATGCTATTTTAAATGGTCATACAACTATAATACATCTAGAAACATTTGCATAGATAGGACTCAAATATAAATAAATATTAAACAAAAATATTATTAGTAATATTTACCTTTGATTATATTGGGCAAAGCTTAATTTGTAAGATGTCTATGAAGAAAAGAACAGTAATGTTTCTATATCATTAGATTTAACTGTCACCATAAAACATGATGGGTTATAGAAACCACCATGAATCTTGTATGGAAAAATATATACCATTGAAGTTATGATGCAAACATAAACTAAAATGTGAAAAAATGAAAGATAAATCAAAAGAAAAACAGAAGTAATCCACACTGCAAGTATTTTGGAGAATGTAACTGTTTGGATAGACAAGGACTTTACTAAATTGTAAGTTTCTTTCACCACAATTCAGATATGGTTGGAAGCACCATTCAAAGTCAGACCTTTGGGAAAATCTCAATGTCTGAAATGGTCAAACTTGCTTAGAGCCTAGATTAAAGAAAGAAAACTGAAGCAGAAGTTCTGTAGAATTAAACAAGCTTCAATATCACAAATATTCATTTATATTATTATGAAGCAAGTTCTGGAATAAATAGCAGTTATATTATTTGCTTTCAAACTTCGGTTAGAAAGTAGTGACATTGTGTATCATCTAGTTTTTAACAATTAGGTGAATGTTGATGGTTCTAAAGAATTTGTTTTTTAATCTGTTGGAATCTTAACTAATTTTTTTAGCATCTTTATTAGAGTATAATTGTTGGAATTTTAAGGCTGTTAATATTTTCAAGGTAGTGGTGAAATTCTTTGCTAAATAAATGTCAATATTAAAAAGTCATGTGCTTTGTGAAATGATAAACAGTTTTCAGTACCTGGAAACATTTAATCTGTATCTCTACCATCTCTGTCTCTATAAATCTATATGTCTCTACATCTGTATCTCCATCTCTTCATCTGTCTATGTAAGGGGGAAAGGTCATCGCCAGCACCACTATTGGTTAGATATCCCTGCTGCTCTGTATATTCACTGATATTTGGTATTCTTTTATTTTTTTCCCCCAAAGTTGTTGTTATTAAAAAATCCTAGTGTTTTAGCCAATATACATTTTTTCTTATCAATGACTTGCTTGTTTACATTATTTCTCTACTGGCACATTGGATCGTTTGGCTTTTATGTATTGACTTGTAATCTTTTATATTTTCAAGATAGCAATCTAATATTAATGATATGTATTGCAGATATCTAATTCTAGCTTGTAGCTTCTGTTTTAATTTTCTCCAGGGTGTCATTTAATCAGCATAAATTCTTAATTTTAATATAGCCAAATGTATCAAACTTTTCTTTAATTCACTTTTGTATTTTAAGAAATTCTTTTTGTGTTTTAAGAAATCTGTTTCTATCTTGATTCCATATGTTCCTATATTTTATTCTAAAAATAAAGGTTTTTCTTTCACCTTTAAAAGTTTAATTTATCTGAGATTGATTTCTGTTAGAACGTGAGATAGGAGTATAATTCTGTTCTTTCCATATGGATACCGATAGTTTCAGATCATTTATTGAAAAATCCATGTTACCAAAGTACAATAACGCAAGCTAGGTTGTAAATCAAATTTCTATCAATGTGTAGATTTGATTATGGGCTTTTTATTCTTTTCTAGTAATTTTTATTTTTATATTCTGGCATCAACATTGCACTACCTTTAGTCCAGTTTTATTAAAATCTTGATTTCCAATGAGGCAAATTCTCCCTCTTAGGTCTTAGATGTTCTTGAGTCTTTATTACATCATATTAATTTTATGATTAATAACATGATTGTCATGTTCTACCAAATAAACAAACAGACAACTTTTATATATGAATTGCCATTACAGCAAACCTCTAGATTACTTAGGGAAGAATTGATATATTTAAAATATTGATAGTCATTATTTACAAAGATATCTTTTGTATATATTTTTCCTATTGTGTGGTGCTGCTGTGTACAGAAGTGCAACTGAATTTGTATATGCTGATGGTGTATCTCAGAAACAAGCTAAATTTGTTGATTAATTCTAATAATTTATTTGTAAATTACTTTTCCTTTTCTATATACACAATCACATGTCATAATAATGACAGTTCGAGTCATTCATTCCAATCTTTTTAGTCATCTCTTTTCCTACCATTGACTAAGAATATTTAGAAGTTTTAATAAAATGTCTTATTTCAAAGGAGCAAATCCACTGTTCATCATTAAATTCTATGTGTTTATGTGTGTGTGCATTTATATCATGTATAGTACATGCATACATATGTACATTCATATGTGCATACATACATGCATGTATACAGTTACTGAATTTCCCCTTTCTAATTTTTCTTTTAGTTTAAAATTTTTAAAATTATGACCGAATATTGGGTGTTATGTGATTTTTTTTGCTTTAATTTGTTCATCTGCTATTGTGAGCAGATTACACTAAATGTCTAATGATAAATCAATTTGGATAAACCTAAGTTGGTCTTGATGAATTGATCATTATAAATACTGATAAAGTCAATCTAATTATATTTCACTTTGCATTTTTTCCATGTACAATGTTAAAATTAACTGATAGCTTTAATTTCTTAACCTGTACTTGTTTTAGTTTTAAACTTTTATTGGCCCTATAAAATGAGTTCTGGGAATGTTTCCTCTTTTCCTATTCTCTTAAAGTATTTTTGTAAGGTTGAAATTCTTTCTTCCTTGAATGTTGGGTAGAAACTCAACAGAAAAAAAGAAAAAATTTGGCCTGACATTTTAATTGTGAGAATATTTTCGACAAATAATTCAACTTCTTTAAATGTGATAGGAATATCTAGGCTTTCTAATTTTTCTGTGCTTCATTTAGTGAGCTGTATTTGGCAAAATTTTCTTCTCATCTAAGTTTTCAAATTTATGATGTTTGCAGTACCCTCTTATTATTTTTTAATCTCTTCCAACTCTGTACTCATACCTCTCTTTCATTCTGAATATTATGTAATATTTCTTTCTTTTGACTTTTTTGACCAACTTGTGACTATCTGTGTGCTCTTGCTTGTATGATTATTTTATTTTTCTATTCCTTTCTTTATCACATTTTTTCCTCAACATATTATGTTTTCTTGGAAGAGAGAGGCTGATTAAACAGTTTTTTTCTTGTCAAGTTCTAAATGTGGATATTTAATTTATTAATTTTAGTCACTGTTTTAGTTCATCATTCCATCTTAAATCTCAGATCTTCTATCTGAGATTTCTATCTATTCCTTCTATCTATTCCTCTAATGTTATCATTAATGAAATGTGTTTGTGGAAAATGGAAACATATTTTCTCTGGCTCTAAATGTTACTGAAGTTAGTATTCCACTGTGTTTTGGCTTCCTTTTTTCTCAAGGGTCCAGTTAATTTTTTTCCTCTAGTTGCTTTTATGAAATTCTCCAGTTTTTTTGTTTTTTTGTTTGTTTTATAGTTTCTTCATAATATTATAGAGTTTTTAAAAAAATATTCTCACAATTTTACATGGTACTAAAAAAATCTGCTTGGTTATTTGTTACAGTTTTTTGTTCCTGACTCATATTTTCAATCTTTCATTTTAACTTCTTTAAGCATATTTCAATATTTTTAATTCTCTGGGTCTGAAAATAGCCGTTCTTTAAAGTATTTGCACATCTAATTCTGCTGACTTTTAAGAATTACCAATTTTAAAATTGAAACATTATACATATCTAGAAAAGTACAAATATTACAAGTGCACAGAAGGATGAATTTTTACAAACTGAATTAGTAGGTTAACAGCACCCAGATCAAGAAACAGGATGTTATTGGCATCAGAGAAACCCCCTTGGTGCTCTTCTGTCAGGAACCAGCCTCCCCCAAAGGAGTTCCTTTCCTAATTGCTACACCAAGGGTTAGTTTTGCCTATTTTATTCAAAATAGACTCTTTTCTGTCTGTGTTCTTTCATTTTATCATTCTTCTGCAAGATTCCTCCCTGCTATTGCCCCAGTTGTGGTTCATTCATTTCCACAGTTGAAGAGTATTTCCTGTGTGTAAGTAGCATTTTATTCTATTGCTGATGGGCATTCACTTAGTTTCTAGTGTGTGGCTATTACAAATAGTGCTGCTATTTGTACATATATTTTGGTAAATATACATACGCATATTTGTTGGGTGTACACTAGGAGAATAATTATTGGACATAGAGCATGCAGATGTTCAGCTTCAGCAGCTACTTCCAGTTTTCCAAAGTGGCTAAACCAACTGGCTAAAGCAATTTGTGCTCCCACCAGTATCTTAGGAAAGTTCCAGTTGCTCCCCATCCTTACTGTTTTCCATCTTTTAAATTTTATTATTCTTTTTAAAAATAAACATTTTTGTTGTTTCAGAATAGTGTTAAGGAAAAATTGGGAAGATAGGACAGACTTCATGTATAATCCATTCCTAGTCTGCTGTTTGTCTTGCTCTTGGTGGCATTGTTTGTGTGTGTGTGTGTGTGTGTGTGTGTGTGTGTGTGTGTGTGTGCGTGTGTGTGTTTGTGTATGTGGTGTCTGACTGTTTTCTTCTTTTAGATTCCTTAGAGTTGTTTTCATCAGAAAGGTCAGGCATGGAATCTGGTCTTCTGTGCTGCTAGAAATGCAAGTTTAAGTTCATTCTTCAATTCACTTCAGTAAGGCCTCAAACCCACCAGGGTCTTGTTGCCCAATCCAATGAAATGCTTTTCTTCTCATAGCTTTTACCTAATAGCAATTTCTGCCAAAATCACTTACACCTGCTTTTGTGAAACAGTCCTTTCCCTTACCTTTCATCATTTTCTCTTTTTTTTTTCCCATTGGCCACTCCTTGACAGACTCTTTTTGCAGCTTTCTTCTCCCCATCAGATCACTAAATTATGGAATGTATCATGCCTCATGTTCTGCATCCCATCCTGCTCCATGTTTTTAAATAGTTCATATGGTAATGACTCTCAAATGTATATATCAAGCACAAATCTCTTTGCTGAACTGTACTTTTTTTATCCAACTGCTTATAGCATTCTCACTTGGATATTTTATAAACTTTTCAGATTTATTATATACAGAGGGGAATTCTTGGTTCTCACTGGCTTCTCAGCTTAGGACTTTACACGTACTTTTCTTCTTTCAAGAACACTCTTTGTCTCTTTCTTATCCTCAGGTTTCATTTAAGATATTGCCTTCATAGACTGGCTTTTCCCTCCTTAAATACTTCCAAATCTATGATTTCTCTTTTATTATTATGGTAGTTTTCTTTTTACTAGTTCTCACAGCCCACTATTACTGTACCTATTTCTTTATTCCATTATATTCTGTCTCACATATTCCTAAGTACGCTCCCTGAGGAAAAGATTCCTCTTCGTCTTCATCATTGCTGTGTTTCCAGCACTTCTCACAATCACAATTAATAGCACCTGGTAAACACTGCTTAAATGTTTGTTGAGTGAATGCTGCTTTTGTCTTCCAAGTCTTCTATAGGATGCAGTAAAGAGTGTCAAAGTCTTAGAAACTTTGGCAGCAGAATACAAAAAGGAAAATAGCAGATTTTACTATATATGATTTTGCTTGGAGAATCTTAATATTTTAAAATGCATTTCTTATTCTTGTCCTGGTTTAGGGACCTGGGCTTGTCTGTGATAACACTTTATTTAGAGTTCACGGGAAGATGTGTGACTTGAATTCAGTCAACTCCAGGAATATTGGAAAATCTCATAATTACTTTACACAGCCTATGCTGGATAAACCAGAGCTGGGATGGAGGCATGGATTCCACTTAAACACTCTTATGAGAAAGCATTTTTATTATGCATTTCCATTAAAAGAGAATTTCAGAATTGACTGTGTGTCTAGGATAATACGTGCATTTCCAGGTCAAGTACACAGTATCGATTTTTTATTCCAATCACGAGAATTCTTTTATTAAAATTTAGTGTTTGAGCAGAATTGAACTTTACTCTTTAATTAACTAGCACATTTTCAATCTACTTCAATTTTTCAGAAGGTGGTCATTCATTTTTCTGTATGAACGAGGGAGATAGCTGATCTTTGTAAAGATTGGGTTTAAATTTTATCTTGTGTAGGAAATATTCTTCTGGCACAATGAAAACATTTTATTTCAATTTGCATTTTGCTGAGGGGAGGTAGGGAAAGAAGAAGGGAAAGAATGAAAATGAGATGGGGTAGGAATAATTTCTTTTTTTAAATGAAACTATCGAGGTATCTTTGAATCAAAAAAAGAAGGGATACCACTGATATTAAACCACTTTTGGTGCATCTAGTATTAATTTTTACTGTTAAATTTACTATATTTTGGCCCATTATTGCAGTCAGAAAATTATCTTCAACCATTAACCATATTTTGTTTTTCATTGCCTTAGTCTCTGGGGAAAAAGCATAGTAGCTATGCTCTCATCTGCTCTCAGAAGCACTATTGTTGGTTAATTAGGGAAAGGTGAAACACTATGCCATCCTTGAGAACCAGTATTCATATGTTAAATACAAATTGATGCTATTTATATTTGTTCTATAACAATTATTTCAGTCATGAAATAAGCAGCAAATTCAAACTTATTTATAATTTCCTACCTATTCTTTATTGTATAAAATGTCATTATTTATTAAAACACTCAGATGTGTTGAAGTAAACTTGTTTAATGCATCATAATACATTGTTCGAGTTGGCCACCTCTTTATAAGATGTTGGCAACTTACTTTGTCAACAACACGCCCATACAGGCATTGAGAGCATGAAGATAATAAAATTCTGGTTTAAATACTAATTAGCAAGCAATAGGGGCTGTCAAGTTCAGTCATAATTGTTTAGCTGATAGGACATGCAAATATAGAGTGTGCATGTTTGTATTAAAACATTTTCCATTATTTATTAAGACATATGCAAGGATTTTACTGAGCCACCAATTTCCAAGCTCAAATGAGGATCTATAACTAGGTTAAACAAAGAAAATATGGTGTAAAAAATAAAGGATTATAAGAATTTAAATAAAAATTAAATTACTGCTTTGTTGTTGCCAGTTCTTTCTACATTATTGTGTAATCATGAACTAACTTGTGATGATTAACACCTTATTCCATTTTAATATGACAACACCACATGCAGAATTGCCTTTGTAATTCAACAATGATTATATGGATTATTATTTTCAAAACCCCAAACACAATTTTGAAAGAAAATCACAGCAAAATTGTTGATTTTTAGATTCTCACGAAAGGGTATCTATTTTAGTCACTTACTAAAATAAAAACAAAAACTTCCCATGTGTGAATTCCTGATAAATATGACCTATCTTATTTCTTATTGTTTTTTGAAATAATAACGTTAATTGTGAGAATTTGGGTGTATAAACAGACTCATCATTTCCATCCAGTGGGCCAAGGATATGACTATATCCTCCTGGAACTGGAACTCAGCCTTCATTTCTGAAACTTGCTCTCCAATAATTGATTGTGCTTCACATGATCACGCATTTATGCTCACACACACACACACACACACACACACACACACACACAATGAGGGTTTTTAAAATTTTTGGTGTGGGAAAATGAAGTAAGACTATCCTGCTACATATACATGTCCTGATCTTTTTAAACAAATGTAATGAATTAGGGCTTCCCTGGTGGCGCAGTGGTTGAGAGTCCGCCTGCCGATGCAGGGGACATGGGTTCATTCCCCGGTCCGGGAAGATCCCACATGCCGTGGAGCGGCTGGGCCCGTGAGCCATGGCCGCTGAGCCTGCGCGTCTGGAGCCTGTGCTCCGCAACGGGAGAGGCCACAGCAGTGAGAGGCCCGTGTACCCCCCCACCCCCCCCACACACAAAATATATATATATAATGATTTAAAATTAGATTTAGTTGATTTAGAATAATAAAGCAGATTAATTTAATTTTAGCAACTCATAATATACTCTAGGAAAAATAGAAAAAAACAAAAATCTTTATGGGAAATGTGCATAATGTAATATGAAATGAAGCTCAGGATTCTACAAGAGATATAATTTAGAGATATTCCTGATTAGTCTTTTCATTTTAAAAATGAGGAAATGTGGCCTTCAGAAGTTAGTTGGTTTACAAAAGAATAGATAGCCATCTGAAAGATTACCTGAATTTCAGTTGGTTATTATTTTTCTATATTGTCCTCTCTTCTGTGATTTCACTTTATAGAAGTTAACTTTATAGAACTAATCCAATGTATTATCTCAATCATTGATTCATTCATTCATTGTCTATTTCTACTAGAATATAAATTCTGTGAAGGCAGAATCCTGTTGTTCTTGGTCACTTTATCCTCAGTGCTTGAACAGTGTCCATCAAAACATGTGTTTGAGGGACTTCTCTGGTGGCGCAGTGGTTAAGAATCTGCCTGCCAGTGCAGGGGGCACAGTTTCGAGCCCTTGTCCGGAAGATCCCACGTGCCGTGGAGCAACTAAGCCCGCGTGCCACAACTAATGAGCCTGCGCTCTAGAGCCCGTGAGCCACAACTACTGAGCCTGCATGCCACAACTACTGAAGCCCACGCACCTAGAGCCCATGCTCTGCAACAAGAGAAGCCACCACAATGAGAAGCCCGTGCACCACGACGAAGAGTAGCCCCCGCTCGCCACAACTAGGGAAAGCCCACACACACAGGAATGAAGACCCAACACAGCCAAAAATAAATAAATTTATTAAAAAAAATATATGTGTTTGATAAATGAATGTTGAATGAATTCATTCATGAATAAAACCTGCCACCCAGTGCTTAAATTACTGTATTCTGACTTCTATTCTAACCATGCTATGGATAGTACTCAGGCAAAGTTCACCACTGAATGTTATGTCCAAAGGCAAATAGCTTCTTTCAGTATTTTTCCTACATAATCTTTGCATTATATATTATCCTGGGAACTACAGTTTCCATAAAATAAAATGCATCAGTTTTAATTATCCTTAAGTAACCTTTGTAACGACTGTGTAATTACCACTCCTGTCAAGATAAAAAATACTTTTGTCACCCTAGAAGTTTTTCTTATGGTTATTTTCAATCATCTTCTCATAGGTAAGCATTGCTGTGATTTCTATTATATAGATTAATTCTATCTGTTCTTGAATTTCATTTAAATGGAATTACAGAGTCTTTACACTTTTGTATCTGGATTATTTTGGTCAAATTAATATTTTTGAGATATATCTGTGGCATGCCATGCTTCAGTCATTTTTTTCATATTTATTGAAGTATAATATGTCATTGCACAAATATACCAAAATTTATTTATTTGTTCTTCTATTGATGAACAAGCTTGTTTTCAAATTTTGAGCTGTGATGAATAAAGCTGCGGGGAACATTCTGAGAGAGACCTTTTTGTCCTTATACATTTTTGAGTGGGTAAATGTCTACATGAGGAATTCCTGGGGTATAAAGTGGTTTTATATTTAAAAGATATTGTCAGAGAGTTTTCCAAAATGTTTGTATCATTTTATATCCTCACAAGCAATACGAAGGGAGTACAAGTTATTCTGTATTTTCTTCAGTCGTCTTTTTCATCTTAGTCTCTGAATTGGGTGTTTAGGGGCATCTCGTTGTTTTAACTTTCATTACTCTAATGACAGATGACAAGGAACAACTTTTCTTATGCTTATTGTTGATTCATACATCTTCATCTTTTTAAGTGCGCTGTTCAAGTGTTCTAACCATTTTAATGAGTGATTTATTCTCTTTATTATTGATTTGTATATGTATATATTTATATGTCTATATGTCTATATATTTCATATGTTTATGTATATATGTTCTTCATTGTGGCTTGACTTTGCTTCCTCAGTTTTAATTTTAATGGTCCCAATTTTGTCACTGTTACTTGTCCTACCTTTTAGCTTAGAATTTTTTTGTCTATTAAAGAAATCTTATCTATCCCTATAAAGATATTCTTCTTTCTTGTCTCCTAGATGCTCTATAGTTTTAGCTTTTGCATTTCGGTGTATAAATCTACTTTAGGTAGATTTTTATGGATGGGTGAGGTAGGGGCTAAAATAAATCTTTTTCCATATGGATTTATAGTTTTTCCAGCATGATTTGTTGGAAACTCTATCATTTCCCCACTGAATTATTTTGATATTTTTGTAAAAAATCAATTGATCATATATATGTGTGGATTGATTACTATACTTTCCATTCTGAGCCATTGATTTAAATGTTTATCCATAAGTGAATAACACAGTCATGATAGCTGTAAATTTTCGGTGGCCTTTGAGATCAGCTGTTACAAGTCTTCTAATTTGTTTTTCCTTTTCAAAAATGTTTTGCTTTTCTAAATCTTTTGCATTTTCATATAAAATATATAATCACCTTGTCAATTTCTATAAAGTAAGTTTGTCAGTTGGAATTGCATTGAATCTATGTAACAATCTGGAGAGTATTTATATCTTAACAATGAGTTTTATTCTTAAATATAGATATATTAGTTATTAAAACTATTGTTTAATTTATAAATATTTGGAGATGTCTTATTCTTATGCATTTTGTATTACATGTATGTTATAAGAAACATGATCTGTATGATCACATTCCTTGACATTTTTTCATAATGTTCTACTGCTTTACATGTGATCTATTTTGATTTATGTTCCACATGTATTTAGAGCGAGTTGAATATGAATCTAGCAACAGTTTGATTTAAGAAGCTAAGAATGATGATTAAGTCTTACTGATAGTATTGGTTATATTTTCTAAAGCCAAACCTTCTAAAATATTTTGCTTTCTACTTACTAAGAGTGGGTTAAAGAAAATCTCTACACATGATTGAAATATGATTATGAATTTTTATACTTATCCCTTTAGTTCTGACGTTTGCTTCACACATTCAGAAACTCAAATCTCTATTACTAGGTGCTCCTTGTGGATAACTTCTTTTTTTTTTTTTTTTTTTACATCTTTATTGGATTATAATTGCTTTACAATGGTGTGTTAGTTTCTGCTTTATAACAAAGTGAATCATTTATACATATACATATGTTCCCATATCTCTTCCCTCTTGCATCTCTCTCCCTCCCACCCTCCCTATCCCACCCCTCTAGGTGGTCACAGAGCACCAAGCTGATCTCCCTGTGCTAGGCGGCTGCTTCCCACTAGCTATCTATTTTACATTTGGTAGTGTATATATGTCCATGCCACTCTCTCACTTTGTCACACCTTACCCTTCCCCCTCCCCATATCCTCAAGTCCATTCTCTAGTAGGTCTGTGTCTTTATTCGTGTCTTACCCCTAGGTTCTTCATGACATTTTTTTTTCTTAAATTCCATATATCTGTGTTAGCATAAGGTATTTGTCTTTCTCTTTCTGACTTACTTCACTCTGTATGACAGACTCTAGGTCCATCCACCTCATTACAAATAGCTCAGTTTTGTTTCTTTTTATGGCTGAGTAATATTCCATTGTATATATGTGCCACATTTTCTTTATCCATTCATCTGATGATGGACACTTAGGTTGTTTCCATCTCCGGTCTATTGTAAATAGAGTTGCAATGAACATTTTGTCACATGACTCTTTTTGAATTATGGTTTTCTCAGTATGTGGGATTGCTGGGTCATATGGTAGTTCTCTTTGTAGTTTTTTAAGGAACCTCCATACTGTTCTATAGCGGCTGTACCAATTGACATTCTCACCAGCAGTGCAAGAGTGTTCCCTTTTTCAACCCTCTCCAGCATTTATTGTTTCTAGATTTTTTGATGATGGCCATTCTGGCTGGTGTGACATGATATCACATTGTAGTTTTGATTTGCATTTCTCTAATGATTAATGATGTTGAGCATTCTTTCATGTGTTTGTTGGCAGTCTTTATACTTCTTTGGAGAAATGTCTGTTTAGGTCTTCTGCCCATTTTTGAATTGGGTTGTTTGTTTTTTTTTGTTATTGAGCTACAAGAGCTGCTTGTAAATTTTGGAGATTAATCCTTTGTCAGCTGTTTTATTTGCAAATATTTTCTCCCATTCTGAGGGTTGTCTTTTGATCTTGTTTGTGGTTTCCTTTGCTGTGCAGTGCTTAAAAGTTTCATTAGGTCCCATTTGTTTATTTTTGTTTTTATTTCCATTTCTCTAGGAGGTGGGTCAAAAAGGGTCTTGCTGTGATTTATGTCATAGAGTGTTCTGCCTATGTTTTCCTGTAAGAGTTTGATAGTTTCTGGCCTTACATTTAGGTCTTTAATCCATTTTGAGTTTATTTTTGTGTATGGTGTTAGGGAGTGTTCTAATTTCATTCTTTTACATGTAGCTGTCCAGTTTTCCCAGCACAACTTATTGAAGAGGCTGTCCTTTCTCCATTGTACATTCCTGCCTCCTTTATCAAAGATAAGGTGACCATATGTGCGTGGGTTTATCTCTGGGCTTTCTATCCTGTTCCATTGATCTATATTTCTGTTTCTGTGCCAGTACCATACTCTCTTGATTACAGTAATGTAGCTTTGTAGTATAGTCTGAAGTCAGGGAGTCTGATTCCTCCAGCTCCATTTTTCATTCTCAACATTGCTTTGGCTCTTCGGAATCTTTTGCGTTTCCATACAAATTGTGAAATTTTTTGTTCTAGTTCTGTGAAAAATGCCAGTGGTAGTTTGATAGGGATTGCATTGAATCTGTAGATTGCTTTGGGTAGTAGAGTCATTTTCACAATGTTGATTCTTCCAATCCAAGAACATGGTATATCTCACCACCTATTTGTATCATCTTTAATTTCTTTCATCAGTATTTTATAATTTTCTGCATACAGGTCTTTTGTCTCCTTAGGTAGGTTTATTCCTACATATTTCATTCTTTTTGTTGCAGTGGTAAATGGGAGTGTTTTCTTCATTTCACTTTTATATTTTTCATCATTAGTGTATAGGAATGCTAGAGATTTCTGTGCATTAATTTTGTATCCTGCTACTTTACCAAATTCATTGATTAGCTCTAGTAGTTTTCTGGTAGCATCTTTAGGATTCTCTATGTAGAGTATCATGTCATCTGCAAACAGTGACAGCTTTACTTCTTCTTTTCCGGTTTGGATTCCTTTTATTTCCTTTTCTTCTCTGATTGCTGTGGCTAAAACTTCCAAAACTATGTTGAATAATAGTGGTGAGAATGGGCAACCTTCTCTTGTTCCTGATCTTAGTGGAAAGGGTTTCAGTTTTTCAACACTGAGGATGATGTTGGCTGTGGGTTTGTCATATATGGCCTTTATTATGTTGAGGAAAGTTCCCTCTGTGCCTACATTCTGCAGGGGTTTTTTAATCATAAATGGGTGTTGAATTTTGTCAAACGCTTTCTCTGCATCTGTTGAGATAATCATATGGTTTTTATCCTTCAGTTTGTTAATATGGTGTATCACGTTGATTGATTTGCATATATTGAAGAATCCTTGCATTCCTGGAATAAACCCCACTTGATCATGGTGTATGATCCTTTTAATGTGCTGTTAGATTCTGTTTGCTAGTATTTTATTGAGGATTTTTGCATCTATGTTCATCAGTGATATTGACCTGTAGTTTTCTTTCTTTGTGACATCCTTGTCTGATTTTGGTATCATTGTGATGGTGGCCTCATAGAATGAGTTTGGTAGTGTTCCTTCCTCTGCTATATTTTGGAAGAGTTTGAGAAGGATAGATGTTAGCTCTTCTCTAAATGTTTAATAGAATTCGCCTGTGAAGCCATCTGGTCCTGGGGTTTTGTTTGTTTGAAGATTTCTAATAACAGTTTCAATTTCAGTGCTTGTGATTGGTCTGTTCATATTTTCTATTTCTTCCTGGTTCACTCTTGGCAGGCTGTGCATTTCTAAGAATTTGTCCATTTCTTCCAGGTTGTCCATTTTATTGGCATAGAGTTGCTTGTAGTAATCTCTCAAGATCTTTTGTATTTCTGCAGTGTCAGTTGTTACTTCTTGTTTTTCATTTCTAATTATATTGATTTGACTCTTCTCTCTTTTTTTCTTCATGAGTCTGGCTAATGGTTTATCAATTTTGTTTATCTTCTCAAAGGACCAGCTTTTAGTTTTATTGATCTTTGCTATCGTTTCCTTCATTTGTTTATCATTTATTTCTGATCTGATCTTTATGGTTTCCTTCCTTCTGCTAACTTCGGGGATTTTTTGTTGTTCTTTCTCTAGTTGCTTTAGGTGCAAGGTTAGGTTGTTTATTCGAGATGTTTCCTGTTTCTTAAGGTAGGATTGTTTTGCTATATACTTCCCTCTTAGAACTGCTTTTGCTGCAACCATAAGTTTTGGGTTGTCGTGTCTCCATTGTCATTTGTTTCTAGGTATTTTTTGATTTCCTTTTTGATTTCTTCAGTGATCACTTCATTATCAAGTAGTGTATTGTTTAGCCTCCATGTGTTTGTATTTTTTACAGAACTTTTCCTGTAATTGATATCTAGTCTCATAGAGTTATGGTCAGAAAAGATACTTGATACAATTTCAATTTTCTTAAATTTACCAAGGCTTGAATTGTGACCCAAGATATGATGTATCCTGGAGAATGTTCCATGAGCACTTAAGAGAAATGTGTACTCTGTTGTTTTTGGATGGAATGTCCTATAAATATCAGTTAAGTCCATCTTGTTTAAAGTATCATTTAAAACTTGTGTTTCCTTATTTATTTTCATTTTGGATGATCTGTCCATTGGTGAAAGTGGGGTGTTAAAGTCCCCTATTATGAATGTGTTACTGTCGATTTCCCTTTTATGGCTGTTAGTATTTACCTTATGTATTGAGGTGCTCCTATGTTGGGTGCATAAATATTTACAATTGTTGTATCTTCTTCTTGGATTGATCCCTTGATCATTATGTAGTATCCTTCTTTGTCTCTTCTATTAGTCTTTATTTTAAAGTCTATTTTGTCTGATATGAGAATTGCTACTCCAGCTTTCTTTTGGTTTCCATTTGCATGGAATATCTTTTTCCATCCCTTCAGTTTCAGTCTGTATGTGTCCCTAGGTCGGAAGTGGGTCTCTTGTAGACAGCATATATATGGGTCTTGTTTTTGTATCCATTCAGCCAGTCTGTGTCTTTTGGTGGGAGCATTAAATCCATTTACATTTAAGGTAATTATCGATATGTATGTTCCTATTCCCGTTTTCCTAATTGTTTTGGGTTTGTTATTGTAGGTCTTTTCCTTCTCTTTCGTTTCTTGCCTAGAGAAGTTCCTTTAGCATTTGTTGTAAAGCTGGTTTGGTGGTTCTGAACTCTCTCAGCTTTTGCTTGTCTGTAAAGGTTTTAATTTCTCCATCAAATCTGAATGAGATCCTTGCTGGGTAGAGTAATCTTGGTTTCAGGTTTTTCTCCTTCATCACTTTAAATATGTCCTGCCAGTCCCTTCTGGCTTGCAGAGTTTCTGCTGAAAGATCAGCTGTTAACCTCATGGGGATTCCCTTGTGTGTTATTTTTCCCTTGCTGCTTTTAATACGTTTTCTTTGTGTTAAATTTTTGAGAGTTTGATTAATATGTGTCTTGGCATGTTTCTCCTTGGATTTATCCTGTATGGGACTCTCTGTGCTTCCTGGACTTGCTTAACTATTTCCTTTCCCATATTACGGAAGTTTTCATGTATAATCTCTTCAAATATTTTCTCAGTCCCTTTCTTTTCCTCTTCTTCTGGGACCTCTATAATTAGAATGTGGGTGCATTTAATGTTGTCCCAGAGGTCTCTGAGACTGTCCTCTGTTCTTTTCATTCTTTTTTCTTTATTCTGCTCTACAGTAGTTATTTCCACTATTTTATCTTCCAGGTCACTTATCCGTTCTTCTGCCTCAGTTATTCTGCTATTGATCCCATCTAGAGTAGTTTTAATTTCATTTATTGTGTTTCCATTGCTTGTTTCATCTTTAGTTCTTGTAGGTCCTTGTTAAATGTTTCTTGCATTTTGTCTATTCTATTTCCAAGATTTTGGATCATCTTTACTATCATTATTGTGAATTCTTTTTCAGCTAGACTGCCTATTTCCTCTTCATTTGTTAGGCCTGATGGGTTTTTATCTTGCTCCTTCATCTGCTGTGTGTTTCTCTGTCTTCTCATTTTGCTTATCTTACTGTGTTTGGGGTCTCCTTTTTGCAAGCTGCAGGTTCGTAGTTCCCATTGTTTTTTTGTGTCTGTACCCAGTGGCTAAAGCTGGTTCAGTGGGTTGTGTAGGCTTCCTGGTGGAGGGGACTAGTGCCTGTGTTCGGTGTATGAGGCTGGATCTTGTATTTCTGGTGGGCAGGTCCACGTCTGGTGGTGTGTTTTGGGGTGTCTGTGGACTTATTATGCTTTTAGGCAGCCTCTCTGCTAATGGGTGGGGTTGTGTTCCTGTCCTATGCTAGTTGTTTGGCATAGGGTGTCCAGCACTGTAGCTTGCTGGTCGTTGAGTGAAGCTGGGTGCTGGTGTTGAGATGGAGATCTCTGGGAGATTTTCACCGTTTGATATTATGTGGAGCTGGGAGGTCTCTTGTGGACCAGTGTCCTGAAGTTGGTTCTCCCACCTCAGAGGCACAGCCCTGACGCCTGGCTGCAGCACCAAGAGCCTTTCATCCACACAGCTCAGAATAAAAGGGAGAAAAAGTAGAAAGAAAGAAAGAAAGAGGATAAAAAAAAATAATGTAAGATAAAATAAAATAATAATTATTAAGAAAAAAAAATTTTTTAAGTAAAAAAAATTGATGGATAGAACTCTAGGACAAATGGTGAAAGCAAAGCTATACAGACATAATCTCACACAGAAGCATACACATACACACTCACAAAAAGAGGAAAAGAGGCAAAAATAATAAATCTTGCTCTCAAAGTCCACCTCCTCAATTTGGGATGATTCGTTGTCTATTCATGTATTACACAGATGCAGGTATATCAAGTTGATTGTGGAGATTTAATCCGCTTCTCCTGAGGCTGCTGGGAGAGATTTCCCTTTCTCTTCATTGTTCGCACAGCTCCTGGGGTTCAGCTTTGGAGTTGGCCCCGCCTCTGCGTGTAGGTCGCTAGACGGCGTCTGTTCTTCGATCAGACAGGACGGGGTTAAAGAAGCAACTGACTCGGGGGCTCTGGCTCACTCAGGCCGGGGGGAGGGAGGGGTGCGGATGCGGGGCGGGCCTAAGGCGGCAGAGGCCTGCGTGACGTTGCACCAGCTTGAGGCTCGCCGTGCGTTCTCCCGGGGAAGTTGTCCCTGGATCACGGGACCCTGGCAGTGGCGGGCTGCACAGGCTCCCAGGAGGTGAGGTGTGGATAGTGATCTGTGCTCGCACACAGGCTTCTTGGTAGCGGCAGCAGCAGCCTTAGCGTCTCCTGCCGGTCTCTGAGGTCCGCGCTGTTAGCCACGGCTCGCACCCGTCTCTGGAGCTCCTTTAAGCAGCGCTCTTAATCCCCTCTCCTCGCGCACCAGGAAACAAAGAGGGAAGAGAAAGTCTCTTGCCTCTCCGGCAGGTCCAGACTTTTCCCCCGACTCCCTCCCGGCCAGCCATGGCGCACTAGCCTCCTGCATGCTGTGTTCACGCCACCAGCCCCGGTCCTCTCCCTGCACTCCGACCGAAGCCAGAGCCTCAGCTCCCAGCCCCGCCCGCCCTGGCGGGGGAGCAGACAAGCCTCTCGGGCTGGTGAGTGCTGGTTGGCACTGATCCTCTGTGCGGAAATCTCTCCGCTTTTCCCCCCCGCAGCCCTGTTGCTGTTCTCTCCTCCGAGGCTCCGAAGCTTCCCCCCTCCGCCACCCGCACTCTCCGCCAGCTAAGGGGCTTCCTAGTGTGTGGGAACCTTTCCTCCTTCACGGCTCCCTCCCACTGGTGCAGGTCCCGTCCCTATTCTTTTGTCTCCGTTCTTTTCTTTTTTCTTTTTCCCTACCCAGGTACGTGGGGAGTTTCTTGCCTTTTGGGAGGTCTGAGGTCTTCTGCCAGCGTTAAGTAGGTGTTCTGTAGGAGTTGTTCCATGTGTAGATGTATTGCTGGTGTATCTGTGGGGAGGAAAGTGATCTCCACGCCTTAGTCTTCCGCCATCTCAGATAATTTCTATTGACCTGCTACAGGTTCAATGATCCATTACTCTGTAGCTTCCAATCTACTCTTAATCCCATGTGATAAATTTTTGATTGTACATATTACATTTTATTTCCTAGTCTTGCATCTGGTTATTTTTAGAGTTTTTGTACATCTCCTGCAATTCCCAATTTTTTTAACAAGCCTATATTTTTTTCAGATCCTTTAACGTAATCAATAGGGTTATTTTAAAGTCCTTTGGGAATTCCCTGGTGTTCCAGTGGTTAGGACTCCGTGCTCTCACTGCCAGGGCCCGGGTTCAATCTCTAGTCGGGGAACGAAGGTCCAACAAGCTGCGTGGCACGGCCAATATAAAATAAAATAATATAAAATATTATTTTATAAATATAAAATATTTATAAAATATTATAATATATATTATATATATAATATTTATTTTATATATAATTTTATTTATATATTTTATATATATAATATATATATTATATATAATATATATATAATATATATATATTTTATTTATATATTATATATATATATAAATATATATATAAATAATATAAAATATTATTTTATAAATATAAAATAAAATATGCATTTAATTGAAGTCATTTGTGGGGGCTATTTCTATTTTCCCATTATTTTTACTGTGGGTTATATGTTCCCTTCTCTTCACAAGTCTATTAACACTTGAATCTCTGCTCATTATTATAATTTGTGGAAGTCAGTTTATTTTCTCTTTCTCTAAAGAGTACCTGGCTTTATTTTAGCAGATGGTTATATTAATGGTGGTCTACTTTCATTTTGGAGGCATGGTTTTAGTCTTTGTTGGGGCAGATCTATTTTAGTATCGCCCTTGTTTCTAGGATGTATTCTTTCTGGGGTTTCAGTGGAAAGTTTGAGATAATTAACAAGCCCATCCAAACTGGCAGAACTTGAACTCCAAACATCATTTTCTAACCATTGGGCAACTACTGAAATCTCTAATCAGTTATTTTAGGTTATTTGCTCTAGTTTTTACCCTGGCTTATTGGAAGTCTCCCCTTCACAATATAGACCAGAAATCAGGCAGAGATTTGAGAGGAATTTGCCAACATATTTTTGCAGCCTATCTTTTGTAATTCTTTCCTTTATCGCATTTTTTCCCCTAGATTTTCATCTCTTCTGGCAGTCCTAAACACCACCTAGGACTCTCCAGCTTAGGTAGATGGCTGTTTTCTGCATGATCTCTATTCTTTTGGTGCTGTGTGTACTGAGGGTGTCCTAAGAGTAAAACCCTAGTCAATGTGGATCTCACCGATGTTTCCTTTCTTTCAGTGTTTTTATCTGCTCCACTTTTAGCCTGCTTTTGGTTGCTTCCCAGTGCTTTTAAATTGTATATGCATTTTTATTCCAAAGTCCATCATTTTTACCAGCATGAGGGTTAGTGTGATATAAGCTACTCTGCCATTATTTGAACCTGGAAGTCAGTATCTAAGCAGTGTTTTGAAACTCTTATGTTTTTTGGTTTCTCCAATCCAGAGTTTCTTGGTTCTCCTTTGGATTTCTCTTACTTATCTTCAGCGGCTTCCTTTATTCCACTGCTCCTCCAAATATTACTATTCCCCAGGTTCCGTCTTTGCCCTGTGCTCTGCACGTTCTTCCATGGCTTTTACAACATCAACACAAAAATCTTTATTACACCCAAATATACCTTCTTCTGTCTCATCCTTAACTTTATATCAGTTATCACAATATCGCTTTTACATCTCTAGTAGAGTTATGTCCCTCAAATTATTTATTGTTTCTGGGCCCAAATTCAATGTCAGATGACCAGTTGTCACTATCGAATTTCCTGTTCTTTGGATTGGAGCCTTTGATTATTGACCCCTGCCAAGATACATCTCAAAATCTCTGAATTCTAAGGAGACAGGTGTGAATGTGGGAGGTATATGTGGAATATTTTCCTGTCACAGTGTCATCTTAGCGTATGTTTTACTTCCTTGATTCCATTATAAGTTTTCCCTAGGAGCAAGAGATTCCAGAATCTTGAAGCCAGATGGGATTGCAAATACTAGGAAAACAAGTTTTACTCAATTTTATGACCTGTGATTCCATCAGCAATTCATAATTACCCTCTTTCCAGATATTCCAGAGTTTCTTTCCTACAATACTCCTGATAAGACACCTGCAATGTTCATTCATATCTGTAATTGTTTCCTAAGTTAGATACTCAGCTAGATATTTGTTTAATAAAGTCATTTAACAAATATTTATTGAGCATTTACATTGTATAGGTATTTGGAATAAAGCAATGAAGGGGGGAGACAAAAATCTCTGGTTTTAAGGAGTAAATGACATTACATATACCTACCTTTATAACTAAATCATAGCTTATTGTACTGCTTCTATTTTCTCAGCCATATAGGTCTAAGTAATTCTGTCTTTGATCACAACTTCCTCTGAATCACTCATCTGCCCAAAACAAATCTCATAGCCATTATGAGCACTTTGTGCCTAAACATTGCTTAAATTGATATTGCCAAATACTACATAAGGAACATGTCTTTATAATTTCCCACAACTGTCATTCAGAGCATTGTTTTTCTAAAGACTTTTATGATCTGTAGAATATGATTTAAAAGGTAAAGCAGCATAAAACATTTAAAAATATTTTAATCCATTTTCAATGTGGATAATAGTCTTTGAAAATATGTACTTCTTGATATAGTTTATTCCTTATGAGATTTTGTTTTTTGCTAATACAGGTAAAAGCAACTATCTGAGCTTTTATATATTTTGAAATAGGTTCTATATAGTTGACTACAAAGAACTGAAAGGTTAATTGGGAGGACCTATATCAACAATCAAATGTAGTCACTTCTATATGGTAAGGCAGCTTTAGAGTTTTATAAGTTTAGTGGAACCATTTTTTTCTTCTACCACAAAAGCCTTTGCTACACTGACTTGTCATTATTTTAAACAAGATTATCAGTAGAAGTTTTTAAGGTAAAGGAAGAAAGATATAATAATTACTAACATTAATCAAACACCTCCAGTACATTGAGAAAGTTTTATGGTTTTCTCAGTTTGCTAGTGGTTTAGAAAATAGGTTTTGGAGGGAAAAAAATCTCAGATTCAGATCTTGGCTTTGCTGCTTCCTAACTGTGTTAACTTTGAGCAAGCTACTTAATCTTATTAGTCTCAGGTTTTTCATTGGTAAAGTAGGGCTAATAATAACTTCAGAGGATTGTTTTGATAATTATTTAGAATGCCTGCAAGGCCCAGTGCTATACACATAGGTAGTACTCAATAATTTTTAGCTATTTTTAATATGAACAACCTTGAAAGTAGGATGCTATTATATATTCTCATTATAGATGAAAAGCCTGAAGGTCAGATACATTGTTACTTTAATAGTTGTACACAACTACTGAGTGATAGAGCTGAAATTCTAAATCCAGACATTTACATTCTGTGTAGCTGATAGGTGCCTTCACTTGCAAAAGTAATTATTTTTTACCACTTAACCTGAAAGGTGGAAATATTTGTATAGGAATGGGAAGTGATTTTAGATTTAACTTGTCGGATTTGATATGGTAAATTCTTGGTGACCAATGAGTTCAAAACTGGTCTAATAGTAAAATACTCACGAAGTCCCCAAAATAAGTTTGCCATGTTTACCAATGATGACTTGTGATATATGAATTGTGTATGTGCATACGTACACATATATACACACATGCATATATAATGTTGGGCCTTCAAATGTTCATGACCACTTAATCTCCTTTATTACACTTACAAATAAAATATTTGTCCACATCATTTTCTTAAGACTTCATTTTTTTAGAGTAGTTTAGGTTCATAGCAAAATTGAAAAGGAGGTACAGAATTTTCCATATACCCCCTGCCCTGCACATACATAGCCTCCACTGTTATAAAGGTCTCCCAAAGTGGTACATTTATCACAATTGATTAACCCACATGGACACATCATATTCACCCAAAGTCCGTAGTTTGCCTTAGCATTCACTCTTGGTGTTAAATATTCTAAGAGTTTGGAAGAATGTATAATGACATGTATGTATCATTATAGTATCACACAGAGTACTTTCACTGTTCCGAAAATCCTCTGCACTCTGCTTCTACATCATATTGAAACTGGAATGTAAAGGTGACTTTGTTGCTAACATATATTATTAATGAGACTATAGACTGATAACTTCAGAAATGGTGTTTTGCACCCCTTTAATCTTCAGAATTTTGTTAAAGTAAAATATCAACAGATTCACTTTCAGAATACATTCTATGTCTTATTTTTGATATACTCAATATAAGTGATATTCATCTTCAAAGTTTATTGCTGGTAATGTAGAGATCTCTTTTGGTTTTAATTCATATCACAAGAGAGAGGTACATTATGATACTTTCTGCAACCAATTTTTTTTAACAGAAAAGGTGGGTAAGGATCCTCATCAATCTTCCTGTCCCAGAAGTTCATTTTAGTGATTTTCTTTTTGGCTCACTGGTGGAAGTTCTGCCAGGCCCCATGTTTTCGTTTTTAAATTGCAATTTGAATCCTTCATACTAAATCATTTTGATAGCATATTTTTTCCCCCTTTGGAGATTAAAGAACACAACTCTTGACTCAGTTTGAAGCCAGTAATCCTCTTAATGAGAAGATGAACTCAGCCACAACATTTCTTTGATTTTTTTTAGGGACAAGAGTGTTAATTAGAAATGAGTCAATGGTAGCAGAAAGAGTTGATACCCAATTTAATTACATTTCCTTGAAATAATAGAATTGGGTAGCTGGCACACTGTATTCTTCCAGATAGGCGTTAAGAACAGTTTTGTATTATTAGTAAGAATTTACAGTAGTTCAAGTAATGATTTAACTTGCATGCGATAAATCTTTTCAGATTTACTTCTAAATGAAGCATGGTAAGTATAACGTTCTTTCAGAATTGTATGATGTGTCTGAAATATTTTTACAAAATGCAAGGTTTTTGTTAAAACTGCAATGAATGTAAGACAAAACAAATGGATTAATAAAATAGAGCAGTATCTTATTTTTGCACTAGTTAGAATAGTAATCATGAAATGTTTTAAAGTCTCAAGGTGACTGATTTAAGATCTCTATATTAGTGGCTAAATTAGGTGCTAATATAATTATGTCCTCATATGTCCAAACATTCTATGTACACTTCCTTGCCTCTAGATTACATTTGAGGAAGTAAACTTTAGGTTTACTGTCATCTGTGAAACATTTTTATATTAACTCTTATTGAAATATATCTATTTCAGTGTTGTAATTTGATTTTGTAAACATATATAGGTTCTCTATAGTGTTTTGTTTTTTTTTTTTTTTGGCGGTACACGGGCCTCTCACTGTTGTGGCCTCTCCTGTTGCGGAGCACAGGCTCCGGACGCGCAGGCTCAGCGGCCATGGCTCACGGGCCCAGCCACTCCGCGGCATGTGGGATCTTCCCGGACCGGGGCACGAACCCGTGTCCCCTGCATCGGCAGGCGGACTCTCAACCACTGCGCCACCAGGGAAGCCCCTCTATATTGTTTATTTACAACTTAGGAGAAAACTTATGAGAAAACTTAATTTATTTCTTCTCCCAAATAGCTCTTTTTCCTGTAAATATCAATTGCTCTTCTAATAAAAACGTTCATCTCTCTTGAAATTTGATTATCTGAAAGTATTACAGTGCTTTTCTCCTACCAGAAATATTTTATATTCTAAGTTTAGGGGACCTGGAGGAGGATTAAATCTCCTCTATATCATTAGCCAACATTCCTTATGGGATTTAGTTAAAACATTAGTGATAAAAAGGTACTCTCTAAAGGGTGAATGGATGTATAATACATAATTTCATACCTAAGTGACCTAAAGAATCTCCAAAATAACATTGTGTGTTATGACCCTAAAGATATAATAGATACTAGGGAAAATAACCTGGTTCTTTGGTCAAGAATATATTTTATTGCCTGGTATAATATGAAACAAATTTAAAATACTTCTAATTGTAAAATACATTTTTACAATTAGAAAAATTGTAAAATGTAAAAATTGTGAAAAATGTAAAAATTTTACATTATGCACATTATACGTGCATAATGTGTTGTTATGACCATTACATTAAAGATTGTTTCCTTGAGTAATGTGTTCTTGTCTGATACATGAGCTTAGATATTTCTGAAAATTCATATATGCTGAGTTACTTGTGTGCTGGATCTAGTGATAACTTTTTTCATTATTTTGAAATATCACTCAAGCAATCTATATTTGAATGATACAATTTTGAAGCAGTGGTCTGACTGTGGAAGGATAAACATTCAAAAAGAACTTATTTTTACCTTAGGGATTAGAGAAATATGACATATTTAGAACACTTTTAAAAACTACTGCAGGGCTTCCCTGGTGGCGCAGTGGTTGAGAGTCTGCCTGCCGATGCAGGGGACACGGGTTCGTGGCCTGGTCCGGGAAGATCCCACATTGCTGCGGAGCAGCTGCGCCCGTGAGCCAAGGCCGCTGAGCCTGCGCGTCCCGAGCCTGTGCTCCACAACGGGAGGGGCCACAGCAGTGAGAGGCCCGCGTACCGCAAAACAAACAAAAAAAAAGCAAACAAAAAACTACTGCAAAAGTAGGGTCCAAACAGCTAGTCAATACATGCTTGGCTAACATATTGTATAAGCTTTATTACTTTTACCCGTAAAGCAATGTTAACTTACAATGAGATTTTTAGGTGGAAGAAAATGTAGGGAAAGGACTTCTTTTCCTTTATCTGTATTCATTTGTTCCTTTAATTGAATTTCTTTATTCTTAAGTCTATTTATCATAAATAATTAAATGATAGCCATTAATTGAAACTCAGGTTCTAAAGGCAGAGAAAAATAGTAGTTTTAGCCAAGTGTCTGTATTTTTATTCAGTTGAAGAAACACTGAATTTGTCTATATAATTCTAAAAAGGAATATATTTAACTACATAATATAAAATATATAGTATATGAAATGTTTAATACATTATGTTATTATATAAGAATATATATATTTGTGTATATATATAAATTCTGAAAAAAAGAATATTTGTCCATTTTAAAATTAACTTTCTTTAAAACTTAATTTTCCATGCTCTCACGTATAGCAGCTTATCTCCCCAATAATCAAGAGGTAGTGAAATAGTGATTTAAAACTAGAAGTACACTGTGGGCTAAGACTAAAAGGGCCATATTGCAATCCTGACCCTGGAAAATCTCAGTAAATATGCTCATGCAAGTAGTTTCACTTCCTGATTGATGGTTTACTCATTTTTGAACAGAAGAAGACTGGACTAGTTTCTCTACCACATTTTAATAACATGAATTGATAATCAGAATTCAATTAAAGAGGAAGATTCCACTAATTGCTTATTAGGTGCCCAGTGGATTTAGGGCTTCTACTAGGTGTGAGTCCCCCCATTGAAAATTATAATTTACCTTGTTAACTTCATACTTTGCTACTTTGTTTTAATATAGCATTTAAAACATGAATGATAACATGAACATGTTATAAATAGGAATGCAAATTGGAAATTATAACAAGAGAGAGTAATGTCCTATATTTCTACCTTTTACACTAAGAAAATCTAAAAGATTACAGAACTGTCATAAAACAACAGAATAAATTTGTAGTAGGTCTGGAAACTTAGAAGAAGTGTGTCATCGGCAGGAGAAAGACTCTTGGAGACTAGAAAGCAAGTGGAATCATATTGCTGAAGGGGAAAAAAAAGTGGAGAAAAGTTCAGGTCAAAGCAAGGTCACCGAGAAACTACTACAGAGGTAAAAGCAATTCCAAAAATATTCAAGTTCAGAGACAACATACACAAAAAGAACCTGGAGGTTCAGGATCAAATGTCAAAATAATTAATTAGGATTACATTAAGGACAAATGGGTACTGTACTCACCTTATCATGAGCTGTAAGCAGCACTTGTAGGTAGGCTGAGTTTAAATTTTGAAAATTGCTTTCAAAATGTGAACTACTGTCTGAAAAGGGCTCTGAATGTAAGTATTGGGGTTTGGAAAGAAGCAGAAAAGAGCCCAGAGTAGTTCCAGATTACAGCACAGACAGGACGAGATAGGAAAGGGAGCCTCTGATTCTGAGTTTAGCCATCCAGCTAGTGGATGTACTGTACTGGCGCTTAGTGGAGTGGCCGCTCTCAGTGCTAGGACTTCAGCATCAGAACAGAGCTCCCAGATAATTTACAACCCTAGAAGGATACGGAGTTATGGTATCCAGAAGTCAGACTAGCTCATATTCTGCTGAGACCACAGTGCGACCCTTTTGTTACAATCCCTTGGGGAGCACGCATTCATCAGAGATAAGAGTCAATAAAACTAAGAAAAGACAGCAAAGAAAAAAACCCTAATATTTGAGGAGAAAGAAATCAACGCTTGATTCCACCTAGAAGATACACCTGCCCATGACTTAGAAGGCAAAAGAGAGGTCACGTGTACAACTCTGCTCCCAAGTATAATCCTAGAAGTGTTTAGTGTTTTCTTTGTCCATGCAAATATTGTTTCAACTCGCTGATTGCTAGCTTAATGGATATTGATAGGCAAGGGGTAAGTCATCATGTTTTCGTTCCTGACTTTCTTACTGCACATGTTAGCCTAGATTTAGTGTAGCCATGGAGCCAACACTCTGGGAAATTAGTACAACATCTTGCTGTTTCTCTGGTGCACTTCCAAAGAAACTGTAAGGGTATAATTCAGTGAATTAAATCTCCTTCTCATTAAATGGCCTAGAATAGATTTTGTAATCTGTAACTGATCCACATCTTACAAAAACCTAAATACGCCCTAATGTGGGAAAAGTTAAATAAATTATGGTATAATCATTCTATGGTATATTATGTGATATTAAAAATAATGTGTTGAAGTTATATGTATCAATATTGATATAGAGATTATATCATTATGTTAGTAAATAATTTTCAGAACAGTAGGAAAATGTGACCTTTTTTATTTTAAAGAAAAAAGCATATTCAACAGAAACCCAATGCTATATGTATGTGTGCCAGTGTGTGTGTGTGTAAATGTTTTGAAGAATCCTCTTGTTCTTTTTGATAATGAGTAATTCTGGTCAGAGAAGTGGATTTTTGAAAAAAGAGCATGAGAAACTGTGACTTCTTTTTCTCTGTTTTTTTTTTAGTTTTTATAGTATACTCATACAAAATACTATTTATATTTAGTAACTTAGGTATTTTAATGTCATGTGAGATCCCACATCAGTCACAACCTCTTGCCATCTCTCTAGATCTCCCTTCTTATCTCAAATTATTATTTTTTACCCATTGTGCTATTGTTAAATACCTTCTTCTCTGAAGCCTTGGAAACTGACCACCTCACCTACCCCACAAAAACTCAGCTGAAAGAAAGTCTCATACTATTTAATACCAACTGTTAAGATACTAAGCCTCCTTCTGTGGTTAGAGGAAGAAGGGACTCCTCTTAGAAAGCTGTACCTTTAATTCCATCAACATAGAGGTTCCACAGATACTCTAGGTAGAGGTGGAGTGATTTTAGTGTATATCCATCACTGCCAGGGATTTCTTCAAGGGCAAATGCTTATAAACCAAGTGTAGTATAAACCAAATGTTAATATTACTCTATTTAAAGCAAATGTAATGACTATCAATGAGAATGCTTCTGCTGACAAAAGACTAATTTTATGTGATATTAATCTGAACCTTCTTACTAACTGAAGTAAAATTAATTTATTTTATATTAAATATCTTTTAATCTGGTTTTGTGTAATTTATTTTAGGTAAAAATCTTATTCTACTGTAACGGAAAAGAAAAATATTACTTCTGTTGAGATTTCATGATGGTGACAGCTGTGGGGTATTTTTCTTTAATAAGGCTTTCTAGAGAGAGTCATTGAAGTTGCTTATACTTCTCTGTTACTCTTCAGTCTGGTGTTAGAAAATGCTGACCATAGCAGTAGAAAACTATCTTTCAACAAATATGCGGTTCTTTAGAGAATGAACAAAATAATATTTTGGAAATTAAAACTGTTTTATTGTTTTACCTTTTGCATATGAGACCCATACTGCTTTACTTTCAGAGGCATCCATGTGCCTCTAAGGAATTACTGGATGGTTATTAACTAGTTTGAGAGTGCAAAAATCAGAGTTTAAGAACTTGGAATCTGCATAAACAAACTCTTGCAAGTTTGACCTTTGTAAAATTATACACAATTTTTTTCTTAAAAAATATATAGCCACTCCCCAGGGGACATTTAATTTTATTATAATCTAGAAAAATATTTATGATGGATTAGAAAACAGGATATAATGGATGGGAAATCTCTGCTAGAAAAGAGTACTAAGTAACTCTTCAATATTTGTAGGTTGTGGGAAGGAGGAATGAGTTGGACTTAGGAGGTCATCCATGTCATTATTTACTTTGCTTTTTGAACTAGAATCCTCCATGGCTCAGTCTGTCTGATACGTTGAACGGAAAACTAAATGCAGAAGTGTCACATTCCCTGTTTTGAACGACCACACGGGATAATTCAGCACAGACACAGCCTGGGGAGGGAAAAAACGCATGCGTAGTAGAGGGAGACGATTATCCAAATGAACCTTCATCACCTCCTTGTGACATGGAAGGAACTGAGACATTTCTGCTAGTTGATTGTGAAGCAGAGCAGAGGTCATAATAACGCATATCGCTGAGAATCTGGCTAGAGAGTTCCCAAAGGTGCTGCCAAAGGGGCACACAATAGCCTCCTGATCAGATACTGCAGGGCAGGCTGTCTAGATCCGGGGTCCCCTAGGAACCTGGCGGTGAGGAACCTCAGTGAGAGGTGAGCGGCGGGCGAGAAAGGTAAGCTTCATCTGCCACTCCCCACCGCTCCCCATCGCTCACATTACCACCTGAACCATCCCCCACCCCGTCCGTGGAAAAATTGTCTTCCAGGAAACTAGTCCCTGGTGCCAAACAGGTTGGGACTGCTGGTCTAGATTAAAAAGTCGCAGTCAGATCTCAGAGCATCATCCTTAGGTCAGGGATGATCTAGGTAACTGAATTAGGAAATGATGAGGCGGGAGCAGGATTCCTAAAAGCAGACTGTTAGTTCCGCAGCCACATACTTAGGAGCAGAAAGCAGTAGTATTCCCAGAGATGGGAGCGTACTAACCACCTCAGTGAACACCAGCTGGCACTCTCCCTGAGAACAGACCAACCGTGCCTCAGCAGAGTCCAGCACGAGAATCAGATTCAACATGAGACTCACACGGCAACAAAGAGTAGAGGAAGGGCAGATCTGATCCCCATCCTTCCTCTTGATCTTTGTGTAACTTTAAATGAGAATGTATTTTAAAGCTGAGAAAAGCTGAGATATCGTTAAATGATAGATGTACTCAGTGGCAGGATTAAGTCATTTATAGAAATAAAGAAACTACCACATATCTATGTAGGACTATTTAGAACATTTCTAATACCACTGCTAAAATGATAAAAATATACTATTTTAAATTAATACGTGGTTTTACATTGACTTTTCTGTTTCTCTGTGTGTTTATTAAGTGAACCCTAAGTACAGCCTTGAGGGCAAGAAAATTAAAATATTCTGATTTCAAGTAAATTTAGGAATTATACAACAAAAATGCATAGAAAATGTTTTATGAACAAAAATGATAATTGTATTGAATAATATGACATTAGATAAATTAATTTTAGAGAAAATCAATGATTATGTTCCCAAATATGTTTAAATTTATAGCTGCAGAACTTGCATTTCACACATAAAAATAAAAATCTTATAAAACTATACTGTTTTAATCTGTAATTTATAGGTGTAGTTTGGAGTGTAACTTTGCTATCTGATTTTGTAATCGAACATAATGGGAAAATACAGACTCCATAGCTAGGCTGACTGACTCTACCTCTCTATAGTTGTGTGAACTTGACCATTAATTAACTTTTGTTCTTCAATTTCCTCACCTGTAAAATGGTAGTAATAACAGTAGTCACTTCACTGGATTGTTTGGCAGACTAAAATGAGAAGTTATTCTAAATCAGGTAAAGTGATTAGAATAGCACCTGGCACATTGAAGCAGTATATGAGGCTTGGCTTTTATTATCTTCAGCCAGTAGGCAGCAGAAAGAATCCATAGCAAATATCAGATAATGCAAATTTATGCAATATTAATTTCAACATCAGATATAGTTAAGTATTATCTTTCTCATTTCTGACCTTAGAAATATTCAACATTCCAATTCTGTATGTAGACTCACCAGGCCAGTGCATAATTGTTCCAATTTAAATTTTCCTCCTAAGTGATTTTAGCTCTTATTTTTGAAGCAGCTTATACAGAAATAACTTTAAAAATCACAAGCGTTTTTGGTATGCTGTGATACATGTTTTCCAGAATTATTCTTGAATATATTACTTACAGTTCTTCAAGAAGTTTATGAAATATTCCTATGCATGTAGTGCTAATTGAAAGCTAACATGAAAGCATCTTCGGCTCAGGGACTTTACAAAGTTCCATAGCAATGGGCAGAATCTGGAAACTGATAGTTATAAAGACTTATCTAGGCCTGGATCTCCCCGATAATCAACAAACTTATTTAAAAAACTCTTCCTGGTTATGGGGGTACGGTAATACTTTCCTTACCCTCAGCAGGCCTGCTATGTTTGTTTTGAATATATCATTATCTTGGTATTAAAAATTATCCTCCACTGAATGTTTCTACCACTGCTTAGGAAAAAGAAAGTATCTTATACTCCCCTTGTATCAACAAGGAAAGTAAGATAACTTACAAAATCACAGTTTCTTAAAATCCTTCAGAAAGCTGAGGACACAAAGAAACCTATATGAACAAAATCCAGTAATGAGAAGCCTTCCTAGGAGAGACCCAAAGCTTCTTTTAACCCCAATGGAAGAGAAGAAAGCATCCATTAATGAGGGTAAGAAAAAGCAGAAATTTGGAAGAACTTTTATAACTTAGCGGGGGCTAGCATAATGATTTAAAATCCCTGGGGGCACTGGCCACAAAAAGAATCTGCACTCAACCACCGTTTCCCTTTGGCCTTCATCAAGGCTCAGTGGAATACTGGGGCCAGAGCAAGAGCTGGGAGAAACTCTCCCTGTCTTGGGTACCCCAGTCCTCAAGGCAGTGGCTTCCTAGAACAGGCGTAAGAGCAGGACAGCTCTTAGTGACCTCCTTAAGGCCCAGGTCCACTCCTACCAGCTGAAGGCAGGGCAGGAGTGAGAGAAAATTTTCTGCAGGAAAACGTCTGAATTTTGTGTATCATGGAATACATGACAGAGGAATACATGACAGAGCATACAGCTGGGCTAGGGGCAGGATTGCTGAGAAAAATTCCCTGAGTTAGGAGCACATGAGTTTTTGCTGAACTCTGTGGACAGAGAAGAAATGAGAAAAATCCTCTAGGTACTGGGGTCTTCATTGAATAATGAGGTGACTTGGCAAAGGGCAGGAGAGCTGCAAGTTACAACATGAGGGACAGGCATGCAGGAGTGTGATGGCTGAGAATGCCACAGCAGAATTGAGAGAGGACCCCCAGGCACTCATACCAGTCCATGCTTGTACAAACAGTTAAAAAATTATTCTACACTTGGACCTCTTTCTTACTTACTGTCATAAATTACACTTGAATTTTCACATCCTGACATGTAAGCTCTATAATCCTAGGGATCTCCTCCTTCACACCAATTCCTTTTACACTGAGGTTATGCTGTGTGTCTTTCTGTTTCAAAAGTCCACCGTTCTTACTGACTATCCATTTAAGTTCCATATGTTTTTAGCTGGCCTGCCATTGCCAGGCCAGCTAGGGGGAAGGAGAAGAAAAACATGGCACCCACCAGTGCTTCCTTGCCTGGAGAAAATTCCATCACATTTGTCATATGCCCTAAAATTTGTAAAAAGAATCCACTTCTCATATGACCCAGGCACTTTTCAAACTGCTTCTCTGCACTATGACTTGAAACAAGTGAGTTTGTGCATGGGCCGTTCAAGAGTGGGGTATTGGTTTCTCACAGCCCTTCAACTCTTCCAGATGAAAGCCCTGCTGGTTTTCAGAGTCAGATGTCGTCCTGGTGCAGGTATCCTGTGCAGAGGAGCAGGAAATGGGGCTAGTATAGCCTGCTCTTCAGGGGGGACCTCACAGTGGTGACATCCCTCCCAGCTGCTACATTGTGGGTATGGGTTCTGACTAGACCTCGTCTCTTCCCCTTGTACCTGTCCCAATGTGTCCTTTTCTTTATATCCTTAGTTGTAGAAAACCTGTTCTGCTAGTCTTCAGGTCATTCTCAGTGATAGCTGTTGTATATACAATTGTAATTTTGGTGTGTTTGTGTAATTGTAATTTTACTCATGGTCATCCCATTCTGCCGTCTTGATCCCAACATGATTTTCCTGTGCTCAATTTCATTGATTTCAACTCTTAATTGTTATTATTTCTTTTTTTTTCCTGCTTAATTTAGATTTAATTTGCCATTCTTTTTTTCTAGCTTCTAAGGTGGAAGCTTAAATGATTGATTTTAGGTCTTTCTTGATTTCTGGTATATGCAATGAATACTGTAAAATTTCCTCTAAGCACTGTTTTCACTGCATCCCACACATTTTGATAGGTTGTGCTTTCATTTTAATTCAGTACAAGTTGCCTGGCTATCTTGGTCAGTAGATCATGAGACTCTTAATTTTGTTTGAATATTTAAAAGTTTCTCTTGAGATTTCTTGTTTCACCCATTTGTTATTTAAATGTGTGTTGTTAAATCTCCCAATGTTTTAGGATTTTCCAGTTATCCTCCTGTTATTGATTTCTAGTTTAATTTCATTTTTTGTCTGAAGGCAGTAATTGTATGGTTTCTATTTGTTTAAAATGTTAAGGTATGTCTTATTGCTCAGTATTTGTCCTATTTTGGTGAATGTTCCATGTGAACTTGAGAAGACTGTGTGTTCTGTCGTTGTTGGAATGAAATAGTCTATAGATGTCAATTATATCTAGTTGATTGATTTTGTTGTTGAGTTCAGCTGTGTCATTTCTGATTTTCTGCTTGCTGGATCTATCCATTTCTGCAGGAGGGGTGTTGAGGTGTACAACTATGATAGTGGATTCATTTATTCTTTCTTGCAATTCTATCAGTTTTTGCCTGACATACTTTTTACTGTCTGTTTTTAGGCACACAAACTTTGATTGTTATGTCTTCTTAAATAATTGACCCCTTTATTGTTGTGTAATGTTCTCTTTATCCCTGATAACTTTCCTTGTATTGAAGTCTGCTCTGTCTAAAATTAGTATAGCCACTCCTGCTTTCTTTTTAATCTATGTGTGTCTTTATATTTAAAGGGGATTTCTTGTAGACAATGTATGGTAGGGTCTTACCTTCTGATGTACTTTGATGCCTTCTTTTTATAAACTGGTTTATTAACACCATTGCCATTCAAGTGATTATTGGTATTGTTGAATTGAGTCTATCATATTCATCACTGTTTTCTATTTCTTGCCTTGTATTTCCTACCTATTTTTCCTTTTGTAGTTTTAATTGAGAATTTTATGATTCTATTTTTTCTCCTGTCTTAGTATGTCAGTTATACTCCATTTTAACCTTTTTTTTTTTTTTTAGTGCTTGTCCTAGAGTTTGCAATATATATTTACAACTATTCCAAGTCCATTTTCAAATAACACTATATTGCTTAATGGATAGTATGCATAACATAATAACTCAATAATTCTAATTCCTTCCCCCGTCCCTTTATCTTTGCTGGCCTTCATTTCACTTATATATAAGTATATGATATATAATTATATATGTATATAAATGTATATAATTTTATATGTATATGTGTATATTATGTATTAATAAGCACACAGAACTGAATACAGTGTTATTTTGAACAAACTGTTATCTGTTAGGCCAATTAAGGAAAAAAATATGTTTTTATTTTACTTTCACTTATTTCTTCTCCAGTGCTCTTCCTTCTTTTGTAGATTTGAGTTTCTGACCTATATTATTTTTCTTCTCTCTGAAGAACTTCTTTTAAAGTTTTTGCAATGCAAGGTTACTGGTGAGAAATTCCCTCAATTTTTATTTGTCTGAGAATTTATTTCTCCTTTACTTTTGAAGGATAATTTGCAGAGTACATAATTGTAGTTTTTTCCTCAACATTTTAAATATTTCACTCCACTCTGTTTTTGCTTGAATGGTTTTTGAGAAGTTGGATGTAATGCTTATTTTTGATCCTCTATAAGTAAAGTGTTTTTTCCTCTTGCCTCTTTCAGAATTTTTTCTTTATATGTGATTATGTTTATAGCTTGAAAATGATATTCATAAGGGTAGTTTTTCGGCATTTATTTTGCTCTAGTGTTTTCTTGGATCTATAGTTTGATATCTAACATTAATTGGAAATTCTAAGTCATTATTGGTTACAGATTTCTTTTTTTCTCTTTCCGATATTCCCATTCACATATATTATAACTTTTGTGTCTAGATATTGTTTTTTCCAATCTTTGTTCTCTTCACTTTTCAGTTTTCAAAGATGCTATTGATGTATCCTTGTTAAATTAAAAGATCCCAGTCTTGAAAACTCCCTAGGTAGACAAAACCAGTTTATTCATACAAACAAAGCTTCATTTAGCTTATTCTGCTAGGCTAACTTGACCTGGGTCATTTCTTGTATGCCTCTGAAAATTATAAGCAAAACATAAACTGTTTCCCCAATTTGATATGAGGTAACCACTAAGTAATTCCCTATCATTTAAGAAAATTTTGGTATTATAGCCAAACACTGTGAAGAATAAACAATCTCTGCTGTCTCACTATATAAACCACTTTATAACAATATACCCCTGAGCCGCATTCCATGTTTTGGCTTGAGTGCTTTGGTTCAGGAACTGTCTTTTTGGTGTGTGCAAAATAAACTTTTACTTATTATTACTTCAGTGATTCATTGGTTTTACTTCAGCTGTATCTAAACTTTTGATATCCTAGCTCAGAAATTCTTACCTCAGCTGTGTCCTGTCTATTAATGAGCCCATGAGAGTCATTCTTTATTTCTGCTTATAGTATTTTTTATCTCTTGATTTCCTTTTTGGCTTTTTCTTAAGATTCCCATCTTTCTGCTTACAATGCCTTTCTCTTCTTGAATGTCATCTCCTTTATCTGTTAGACCTCTTAGCAGATTAATCATAGTTGTTTCAAATTCTCAGTCCGATAATCCCAACATCCCTGCCATGTCTGATTCTGATGTTTCCTCTGCCTCTTCAAACTGTAATTGCTGCCTTTGATATGCCTTGTAATTTTTCTCCTGATAGCCAGACATGATGCACTGGGTAAAAGCAGTTGCTGTAAATAGGCCTTTAGTAATGTGATGGTGGGGTGTGGGGGGGAGGGGAAGTGTTCATAATTCTATGAATAGGTCTCAGTCTTTTCATGAGCCTATCCCTCTGGACTGTGAATTGCATATATACTTCTCATTCTCCCTTCCTTTTGTGAGACAGGATGACTAGTATGGTCTGAAGTTTGGTGTTTCCCTTCCAGCAAGTCAGTCAGGTTCAAAACCCCAGCAGGTTAGAATATGGTTAAGTAGTTTCACCTGTGCACAGGCCTTTTTAAGGAGAACAGCATGCTCAGGTGTATTTCAAAATAGTTCCTTTTTCTCTCTCCCTGCTGGAAGCTCCAGAGTCTTTTACTCCAGTATTTACTGTGAGAACTTTGTTGAGCTCCTGGAGGTGAAGCTAACAGTTGCATGGAGGGGCCCACCTATAACTGCGTCCCTTGAAGTTTTTAATTCTTGGACTTGTCTGCTCTGAGCCTCCAGCAACTTGTTAATTAAAGTTCAGCTTTTTTTTTTGTTTTACTCTGGGACCGGTTCTGGTGGAGTTTCAGCTCATGAGTTTCTGCTCCGGTAAGTTGTGTTTCCTTTTGTCTGCTTATCTGTCTCTCCAATTCGGGTTCATTTGTTTGCTCTGTGATCTTACTTTTCTTTAAAAAATTTGTTTTTTTAGTTTGTTCAGCCTTTTACTTGTTGTTAGAACAGAGTTACAACTTCCAGTCTCCTTACAAGCAGATTCAAGATACATGGGAAAATTTTAATTGTTTTAGACATTTAATAGAACTTTTTATTTTGTCTTTAGTATGGGATATTTAATATTTCAAAAGATAAAGATGATAATGTGGTTTATCCTTCTTATAAAGAACTGAGATATCTCCATTAGAAATGTACATGTGCTTTCATATAAATTTTTCAGCCTATGTGAATTATATGCTTTATTTGAAATATTTTAAATAATATTTGATTTTACTGAACTTTTAAGATTTTATTCATTAAATATTTTCTTGGACCTGTTCTGAGCAGAAACTGTTACTAGTGCTGGTTAAACTATAGTTTGAAGACAAAATGGCCTGTCTTCATGGAGCTTCCAGTGAAATTTTTATTTAAATAATTTATTTTTATTTAAAATTTCCATTTTGTCCTTCTTATTTCTTTGCTTAAAATTTCTACCTGTTTGATTTATTTCAAATATGTTTCTTTACCACAGAGAGCATAGTTTTATAATAGGTGCCTTAAAATCCTTATTTGATAATTTTATCATCTGAGTCATCCCAGAATGAAAGTCTCTCAGAATGAAAGCCTTTTTCCTTGAGAAAGACTCGTATTTTCTTCAGTTTTGGTATGTTAAGCATTTTTAAAAATTATTATTATTTCCTGGATGTTGTGAATTGTGTAGACTCTGGATTTTGTTATAATCCTCTGGAGAATGTTGATGGTTTGTTTCTGTAGGAGATGGAGTTTATTTTGTTAAGACTGCCAGTTGTGTTTTACTTTTTGTTGCAATGGCTCAAGTTTCAGTTGTTTTCTCAAAACCTTGGTCATGCTGATTTTGGCCTGTCTCATTTGAACCTGTGAGATTCAGGGGTTAGGCTGAGATTTTTCAGGTGATTCAAATGTCAGCTGAGTGCTCAAAATTGTTGCTGTGCTAATTTGGGTTTGTGCAAAGCACATGTGGTTCACTTACTAGGCTGGGAGATTTATGGGCTTCTACACAGAAATGCTGGCTTCCCCTCCTCTAGGGTTTCCTCCCATACTGTGGCCTAAGTCACTTTCTTCCTTTATTCTCTGGCCAGAAATATCCAAATTTTCTGTCAAAGCTTTAGCTGCACGTGCTGCATGCCACTGTGCAAGTGGTGTCTCCCCTTGGTGCAAAACCATGAAAGAAGAAGCGAAGATAAAACCAGGGCAGTCACCTGCAACTGGGTTGCTTCTCCATGTTTTGGCTCATTTCCATCACTTATCTGCTCTTGTTTACCTTCCAGGGCCCTCAAGTAGTGTTTGTTTGTTTGTTTTCTTTTGTAATGTATCCAAATTTACTGTTGTAATTAGTGAGAGGGATGGGTGCTAAGGGCTTAGATCTCAGAGGCAGAATGGGGACTCCCATATGGCTTGCACTTTTATTAAGTACATATTTCCCTTCGACAGTAAGACATTGAAGGAGTTTCCACCCACATTTTGAAAAGTAGTATGTTTGTAGCATTTCTGAAGTTGTGTCTGATGAGTCCGTGAATGGTATAGGCTTCTGAACCAGTATTGGATTCAGCACTAAACTGAACCCACATGGTAATTAATTGGCACCAATTAGGTAAACGTGGCCTTATGGCTGCCCAGCTGCTTGGCAAGAAAGTAAGATTTAGAAATCAACTTTCATTTTTGCTATTTAAAGTCACCCGTATCTATTATTTTTGAATTTGAGCAGCTGCGATCTCTTCTGAAAATTGAACAAACACATCTGTCTTAGTAAGCTGCTAGATTTAAACGACAAAAAGCTTTCTGTTAAAGTAAACATTTAAACACATTAAATCCTATTGCTGCTACAGCTCTATCAGGTACTCACATGCAACTTACGTTTTAACTGGAAAATAATTTCGCTCAAATTATACACACTTTTATTCTTTAGTAACTTATTACTAAGAGGTGGCAAAAGATAATACAATTATCTATTAGTTGAGTGCTTAATCTTTTTGTGGTAACTGCCACAGTCAAATCCAAATTAATGATTAGATTTCCAAGTCAATTTTTTATCTTCTTGCTGATGGCAGTCACTCTGGCATCCTGTATATGGACCCTGTTAAACATTTTGAGCCAGCAATATATTTTAAAACACAGCAGTAAAACTTACTATTGATTGAATTACTCATATTATATTCCCAAGATGAAGATGGGGAGAAAATCATGGCATCAATAAATACAGGATACAATTCTATTTTAGTAATCCTCTGAAGATCATCCTGCAAGTCTGTAACAATTTTATTATTAATTCTCTTTATTTGTATGTTATACCCCTGTGTTGGGTAAGTGGGAATGTAATTGATTTCAATTTAATTCTATAATACCACATTGACTTCTCCATTTTTCTCATTCTGAGAACTTTATTTTTGTTATAGTTTCTGGAAGCTCATAGTCCTAAATTGAATACACTATGTATAAAAGTTTTTACAATTGTTAGAATCAAAATGGCATTTGCCATTTTATAAATTACCTAGAATATAATAAACAGAGAAATTGTCATTTTTCTATGAAAATGACACCATTTTCATAAAAGAAACTTCAAAAATAGATTTAATAGTTACATAACTATTGAGAGTAAGTGAGATGTTTCTAATTTTTGACCTTTTGACGCATTCTTTTCTTCCAAAAATATCACTGTTATAAAGAAAATAAATAGTATTAAGAGCAAAGTATTTTTATGTAGAAAAATAACTAGGTCTCTAGGCTCCTGTATGAGGTTGCTAGGGCTGATGTAACAGAGTTCTACAAACTGAGGCTCTTAAACAACAAATTTATTGCCTTAGAATTGAGGAGACTAGAAATCAGGGATCAAGGTGTCAGCCTGGTTGGTCCCTTCTGAGATCTGTGAGACACACTCTGTTACTTGCCTCTCTCCTAGCTTCTGGTGGTTTCCTGATGATCACTGTCATTCCTTGGCATATTTTTCTACCTAAGAAAAATCTTCATCTTCATATGGCATTCTCCCTTTGTGTGACTGTGTCCAAATTTCCTTTTCTTATAAGGACACCAGTCCTATTGGATTAGTGCACTCACTAACGACCTCATTTAAACTTGATCATCCCAATGGAGACCTGTCTCCAGTAAGAGCACATTCTGAGGTACTAGGAGTTTGGACTCCAACATATCTTTTCTGAGGAGAAACAATTCAACCCATAATATCATCCAAAATCAGGAAATATGTGAGCTAGAGATTAATTAATCATTCCCTTTCTTTTGCATATTTAGGTAATTTCCAAGAATACAACAACCCATTTCTGTTTGTTTCTCTTTATTCCATTCCTACTTGTTTTTAGGGAAAAGAAATACACTGATGGAAATTTAATAAAGCAAATTATTTAATTCTATAAGAGCTTGTTTCAGTATAACAATAACTCATCTGTTTTTCATTCAAGTAAATATTTTTGAGTACTCTGGGAAAACAGACTTTCATTTCATTAGAAGAATTCAAAAGTTTCTGCCCTCTGATGGGTTGGGTGTTGGACTTTACTTGTGCAAATTAAGAAGTTGTTATCTAAGCATAAGAAAAAAAATCTTGAATTTTCTAATTGTTGCATTTCTCCAAGAAAATTTTCTCTTTTATTAATGCGATGAAAAGCCTACACCACAGGGCCAGAAACTCTGAGGTTCCTAATTGTGATCTGAGTCAACAACTGTCATTACTCTTATTGTTACAGATAATAACATATTAATGCCAGACTCGAAGCCCTTGAGTTCAGTGCTGTTTGACTGCATTTTAAGTCTTGGTGTCTAAGAGCCTCATGTCTAGAAAGCCCAAACTCATTAAAGAAGTGCAGATTTTGTAGTGTTGAACATATAGCAAAGGCTTTGGGAACCATGCATGTAAATGACAGACACAAACTGGCATAGTAAACACATTGGGAACTGAATTAAGACTTAAGTCACCACACACACAAAGGGAAGCAGAACTTACAGCCCAAAACTAACTTTTTGAATATGTGCTGATGAAACATAAGTAAAATTCTATCTAGTATAGAATTCACATTATCCAGAATATAATGCAGATGATTTGACATACAAGCAATTAGAATTATAGAGCACATTCTTGGGGGAAAAAACAATGAACATATGCCAACACTCAGTTGTTCCAATGTTGGAACTATTAGACAAAGACTTTAGATCAGCTAATATAACTAAGCACTATGAGGTAAAGGAAAACAAATCTCAAATAAATACATAAAATAAACTTATCAACAATTACATTTTATTATTCTAAATACTGATACTTCAATTAATAAGCAGAATTCCTCAAACAAGATAAGAGAAAAAGACATTACTATTTTGCCTACCAAAGTAAAGAATATTCATAAAAGACCAGAAAACCTATTTTAATAACATAAAATTGTCATCAAAACAAAGATGAAGGCAGTATTATACAATCAAAAAATGGAACTCATATTAAGACACGTGTACGAGTCTCAAAACATGGAGTAGAATATTTTGGCATCCAATTAATAAAATAAAATTGCAAAAAATAAGTCTAAAAGATCTGAACAAGACTGGCAAATCCTTGATTTAGTTGACATTTTTAGAACAATATATTCACTAACTGGAGAATACCCATTTTTTCCAAAGTTCCCATTATATATTCACCAAGAGAGACCACATGCTTGGCCATAAAATAGGTCTCCATAAACTTAAGAATTGAAAATATACAATGTTTTCTGATCATAACGAAATTAAATTTGAAATCAACAACAAGAAAAATCCTAATATCTTGAAAGTAAACAACATGTCTTTAAACAATTCATGGGCCAAAGGTGAAATCAAAAGTGATAGTAGAAAATGTTTTGAAGTGAATGGACAAAAATTATATCAATACTCATGGGATATAGGCAAAGCAATTCATAGTTTATATACTATCTTTAGTGCTTCTAAATCCAGGGACCTAAGGATTTACATTTCAAAGCCTGGAAAGAAAAGCAAAGTGAAGCCAAATAACTGGAAGGAAGGAAATAATGAAGAGCAGAAATCAATGAAACAAAAAAGCAGCTGCTTGATAGAGAAGTATAACCAAGACAAGAGCCAGTTCTTTGAAAAGATCAACAAAAGTTACCCATCTTTAAAGTAACCTGACCAAACAGTAAAAGAAAAGAACAAAATCAATAATGTCATACATAAAAAAGCAGGGTTATCTCAACAGAGAATGAGTGCAGTAACATTGTGAAAATGGTTTTGACCTCAAGGGCTGGACATGCTGTAAGAATCAATGCTATACAGGAGTGAGCTATCAGTTCAATGTATTTATTTCTTCCAGTGAAAGCCAGATGTCTTTTTGTTCTGAATGTTTTAACATCCTTCTCTCTTTCACATGTCTAGGTATAGATTATTTTATTCTGTTTAAAATTTGAGGGGGGGCTATTCTTGGAATTTTAGGATTATTTTCTTTTTACCAGCTAATTAAATCCTTAGTCTCTAGTCTTTCAAATATTGTCTTTCACTTATATTCTCCATTATTTCCTTTTGAAATTCTAATTAGGCAATTTAATTGTTAGACCTCCTCAATATCTTCTAATTTATATTTCATCTTTTCCACCCTATATTCTGTGTAACATTTTATATAATGTCTCCATATCTACCTTTTGGTCTTTAGCTATGCACATTTTGCTCTTTCAACTAGACACCAAAATTCTAATTTTAATTATTAAATTTTTATTTACAGATATTCTCTTTGTCCCTCAGATCTCACTTATCTATTTTAATAGTCTATTTCTACTCACATAGTCAAGATATTCTTATATCTTTTAAAATATTTAAAAACCCTTTTATGACTTTCTATATATAGTTCTTACAAACCTGAGGCTATGATTTATTGATTTTGCTGATTAGTAATTATTATAGTTTATATTTTTGTGTATTTAGTGATTTGCTATTGCTTGTTCATGTTCCATTAAATTTTATCTTTGGTGCTTTTTTAAGTTCTGGTTTTAAAAATTGTCTCCCCTGAAAATATTTGAATTTGTTTCTTCCAGTTTTGTAGACACTATTATCCTATTATGTTTAGACGGTATTCCAACTTGGGATTTTTAAGATCAATGTATAATGTAAATTCAGGCGCCAATCTTTGTATGTGTGAATTTGGGGTTACCAATCCTCCTGGCAAATGTTTATTCTTTCTTCCTCTACAATTATGGCCAAGGAAAAAACAGGCCATTATCTTCATTTTCTCAACTTTTTGCAAAGTTGTGTAATCTATTATACAACTCTAGTGTCTTTATAGATTATAGAACTGTAGTGTCTCTATCACTCTAGTGTCTGGTGTGCAACCACATTTTCTGTGGATTCTTCTTCATTTTTTATTTCTTCTTTTTTTTTTTTTTAAAGGAAGAATTGGGAGACTGCCAACTTGGTCCACTTTATCTTTTTCCTTTTTATTTTATCCAGCATTTTTAAGTATAATAAAAGCATTTTTTGAGCATTTAGTTTGTCATCTTGCTCATTACAGAAACTATCATTTTAAATCAACATTTATTATGGGATTGGGAGGGTTTATTGTTATTTTTTCCTCTACAGACTGAGTCAATATATTTATGTTTGCATATTATTTTACAGCTCTCAACTGTCCAATTTAAATGCTTTGTTAGTTTAAAATATGACTAATAGATTTGTATCATTTTACTTTTGCCTTTAAAATTTTAACACCTACTTAGAAATACTATCAACATTAAAGCAGGATATAAACTTTTGGAATGCCTCATCTTGCCACTATTAATGTCCACTCATTTAATTACCTCTGAGACCCATCGAAAGGTAGGTTGCATCCAAATCCCTAATATTTTTTTTCCTAGAGATGAGAACTATTTAGAATCCCTGTCTTTTCTCTCTGGGGAACTGATATGTACTACTCAGAAATAAATCTGGTGGGTTTTCATTTACTTTTTTTCTCAGGAAAAAAGGCAAATTCTAAAGAAAATAAAACTTAATATCAGCAAATTGTGGTATAATAGACAAGAAATGAGTGGAACTGTTTTTTTTTTTTTTTCTTCCTGATTAATGCATGTGTTTCAAGCCCAGTATTTAGAGAGTGTTTAGTGGAGTCAAGACTTGATTTCAAAAGCAAACATTTATTGAATAACAGTCACAATGTAAAACATTGTGCTATGCTTGTGATCTTTTCACTGTATAACAAATTGTAACTTTCTTTTTGTCTATTTGTGGCTCCTCCATGATCACTTTGCTAAGTGTGTCCCAAGAGTTGAAAGTCATAAGATCTCAAAGTGCTGCTAACCCTAAAGATCAGAGTTGTTCAATTTGTCCCATCTTGTATTCTTTCTTGAAGATAAAACCAACCCTGTTGCTCTGGCCACAGATGATTAATTAGGTCAGTGATTCCCACAACAGCAACCTCAAGTAAATACAGTTAGGAGACCAGAAAGGGGAGCTCTCATGCCCTATGACAAGAGCAGAGCCCAACAGGAAGGGGAAAGACGCAGGACTTAGCCAATGAAAAGCCATGACTTCTTTGTTTACTTAGCCTTCCCAGCTTCCTTTTCCCCTCTATAAAAGCATTCTTGTTCCTTCACTGTCCAGGGATTTGCACAAGTCTTACCATGGTTGCAGACCCTGAATTGCAATTCTCTGCTTATCCCAAATAAACCCACCTTTGCTGTAGAGATACCTGACAGTCTGTTTACTTCAGATCAGCAATACTTTAGAAATAATAATTTTGTTTGGAAACTCACTGTTAAGGCATGTGAAAAAAAGAAACAACATGTATAACCAGTGTCAAAATAATTTGGCTCTACTATACTTCACTTGAAAGTCTGACAGGTACTCAGCTTTATGGATTTCTTCTTAGAAAACTGCTAGAATTCTTAAGCAAATAAATGTCTTTTAGATGAATATATATCTAACTGCTTAATGCAATTATGATTATGAATGGAAGAATATAATAAACTTCTTTAATAACTTCTAATTTTTATTCTTATTTTTCTAAATATATTTTATTACTTGAAATTGGTTTCAATTTATAAACTCACAAACTAGATCGTAAACTTAATACTGAGCCTTAGACTATTGATATTTTAAAATAACCAGAATCTAGAAAACTCAGGTTTTTTTCTTTATTAATTATTGCAACATTATTCGACACTAACACAATTTTTTTTTACTTTATTAATTATTGCAACATTATTGGACATACACAGGTTTTTTTACTTTATTAATTATTGCAACATTTTTTTTAATTTTTATTTTTTGCGGTACACGGGCCTCTCACTGTTGTGGCCTCCCCAGTTGCGGAGCACAGGCTGCGGAGCACAGGCTCAGCAGCCATGGCTCACGGGCCCAGCGGCTCCGCAGCATGTGGGATCTTCCCAGACCGGGGCACGAACCTGTGTCCCCTGCATTGGAAGGCGGTCTCTCAACCAGTGCGCCACCAGGGAAGCCTTATTGCAACATTATTGAACCTGTTTCATAGAATGGCCGTGTTCAGAGACTCCCTATAGAAAAATCAGTCTTTCTCCATAGATAGTCATCATGGTCCCAGAGAGACAACCTCATAACAAATGCTCTGCTAAATCTGGGGAGGAACTTTGATCTTGCTATAGATCAGGGAGCCAAGATACCAAGTTATCTGCTGACTTACCTTTTTTCCCCAGATTTATATAAAATTCCCTGTGATTAAACTGTAGTTGAAATTGCTTCCACATAGAAAGCTACTAGTTTACTTTGCAAGGATGAAGGTGATAACAGGCCTCATATTATCAGAATTGAAGATGACACCAACATCTGTTTTTGAAATTTGCTAATTAATATCTAAATATTTTCCCTATTTTCTGTTGATAATAATGCTATTTGTGATTTGAGTTACCTTGGCAAACTCTCAAATTAAGTCAGCTACTGTTTGACTATTTCAATCTATTTTACATTGCATATTTTCAACTAATTTTTGTTTTTGGATGAATTCCAAGAGAAATAAGGCATTACTAGTTGATGCACCTAAAACTATTTATCAATCTCTTATTGGTGTCCAACCTATCATTATATAATGATGTATAACTTACTAGACTCCACAAATATATTTACTGCTTGTTTCCCAGCTTTACTGAGATATAATTGACATGTAACAGCATGTAAGTTTAAATTGTACAATGTGATGATTTAATATATGTATATATTACAAAATGATTACCACAAGAAATTTAGTTAATACATTCTTTACTTCATGTAATTACAATTTTGTTGAGAACCTTTAGGATCTACTCTCTTGGTAACTTTCAAATACACAGTACAGTAGTGTTAACTACAGTGTTAACTAACCATACTGTACATTACATCCCCAGAACTTCTCTATCTTAGAAATAGAAGTTTGTACACTTTGATCACCTCTACCCATTTCCTCCACCTGCCCCTGCTCCTGGAAGCCACCAGTCTACTCTCTGTTCTTATGAATTCACTGTTTGCAGAGGGTATGGAGAAAAGAGAACACTTATGCATGGTTGGTGGGAATGTTAATTGGTGCAGCCACTTACGGAAATCAGTATGGGCGTTCCCCAAAATAACTGATAATAGAACTACTATATGAACCAGCAGTTCTACTTCTAGATATATACCTGAAAGAAATTGAATCACTATCCTGAAGAGGTATCTGCACCTCCACAATTACTGCAACATTATTTACAATAGCCAAAACATGAAAACAACCTAAGTGTCCATCGGCCGATGAATGGAAAAAGAAACAGCGGTGTGTGTGTGTGTGTGTGTGTGTGTATGTATGTATGTGTGTGTGTGTATATGGGTATATATATATATATATATACCCATATACACACACACACACATATATATATATATATATAATGGAGTATTACTGTTTCATTTTAGTCACCACTCATAACCTGATAACCTGCTATTAAGGTGTCCTAGTTTTATAGGGTCTTTTACTTTTGATCAATTGGGATATACCTTTAGGAGACCATTGGCTCTAATTGATTTGTCATAGATTAAGCTATCAAGAGGTAAATAATGTAATTTGATCCTGGCTATTTTGCTTCTTAAATGGACAGTTGAAACCACCACAAAAAAAAGTCTCTGACTCTAAATAAGTACATTCATAACACATAAAATACAGATAATATTTATTAACATTTTATATGCCAGGAGCATATTTAAGTGCACTATTTGTAGTAGCTAATTTAATCTCAGCAACATACAATCAGATAAGTAGGTAATTTTGCTCTTAATTCATTTTTGTTTTATGGTAGTCCATGTACCTGTGTATGCATGTATTGATGTATAATAGTTGATGCATTGTAATGGTAGGAAATGTGAAAAGTATAAAGAGATGTACAGAGAAAGCTCTCCCTCTAATTTCCATCTTCTGTCTACCCAGTTCCTACCCCCCTTTACACTTTGGTAGCAACCACTGATCCTAGGGCTCTGTGGGTAATGGCTTCCGTGAACATTTTCTAATATTCTTTGCAAATATGTCTGTTTAGATTTTTATCTCTACCTATGCTGTTTATAACACATAGCTTTTATATGTGGTGTTTTCATATGGCTCATTTATTTTCATTTATTAACCCAAGAATGAAGATAATATTTGCTTTTTAAATTTCCAGTTTGAAGAGACTTTTCTAATTTCTAATTTTATGAAATAATATCAGAAAAGTTTTGTACCGTTTCTATGTTTTTGGAATTCTTGAAGTGTATTTTGTGTGCTAACATAAAGTCAATTTTTATAAATATTGAATGAAAACCTGAAAAGATGTCCTCTATTTTCAGATTCTAAATTTTGATATTTATCAATCAGATATGTCCAATTAATTATATTAAATACTACTATATATTTTTTGTTGTATTAATTACTCATGGATTAAAAGTCTTTAATAGCGCTTACCAATAATTTGTTTCCGTCTCTATCTCTTTCATGAATGTTATTTGCTAATATCTTCATTTTTAGTATTTTTAGCATTATATATTATTGGTGTCATTTTATGTTTTTACCCAAATTATACCTATTTTGATATAAAATAATTATCTCTTTTAGTTTTCTATTCCTGCGTATTAAACCCATACCTACCCTTTATTTATTGCAAGACTCTATGCAGTGGCAAATTGAGCTGTTCTTACCTAGGGAGGGGATATTTTCTGGTCTTAGGTAGCTTCAACTATGCTTCTGGCCCAAGGTACCGGATTGGCTAGAGACTGGCAAGTGTAGGAGGACGTCATCTGGACATGTGGAGGTCAGGTGTCTTGTCACTGGTCACTAGGGTGTCTCATCTTCCAATAGGCCAGGTCAACTTGTTCCACAGACAGTGAGACTCTTAAAAGCTCCATAGAGAGTGTTCTATACAGGTTGGAGCTGGCATTACATCACTCCTGCTACGTTCTGTTGCTTCAGACGTGTCTCAAAACCAGTTCAGATACAAAAGGAGGGAATAGACTCCACTGTTTGACGGGGGTAACTTTAAAGTTTCATTGCCAAGAATGTGTCTCTAGGAAGCAGCAAAGGATTGTGGCTGATTTTGCATGAGAACATACTGTGGTCTGTGTGTATATATCGGTGTACTACTCCTTTGCCTATATTTATTATTTTCATACTTACTCCTGGTAATTTTTTTTCCTGGCATACTTATCTTTTTTACATATTTATTGGACTATAATTGCTTTACAATGGTGTGTTAGTTTCTGCATTATAACAAAGTGAATCAGTTATACATATAGATATGCCCCATATCTCTTCCCTCTTGCATCTGCCTCCCTCCCACCCTCCCTATCCCACCCCTCTAGGTGGTCACAAAGCACCGAGCTGATCTCCCTCTGCTATGCGGCTGCTTCCCACTAGCTATCTATTTTACATTTTGAGGTGTATATATATCCATGCCACTCTCTCACTTTGTCCCAACTTACCCTTCCCCCCTCCACATATCCTCAAGTCCATTCTCTAGTAGGTCTGCATCTTTATTCCCGTCTTACCCCTAGGTGCTTCTGGCCAAGTATTTTCATTTTTTTTCTTTAGATTCCATATATATGTGTTAGCATACGGTGTTTGTTTTCCTCTATCTGACTTACTTCACTCTGTATGACAGACTCTGGGTCCATCCATCTCACTACAAATAATTCAGGTTCATTCCTTTTTATGGCTGAGTAATATACCATAGTATATATGTGCCACATCTTCTTTATCTACTCATCTCTTGATGGACACTCAGGTTGCTTCCATGTCCTGGCTATGGTAAATAGAGCTACAATGAACATTGTGGTACATGACTCTTTTTGAATTATGGCTTTCTCAGGGTATATGCCCAGTAGTGGGACTGCTGGGTCGTATGGTAGTTCTATTTGAAGTTTTTCAGGAACCTCCATACTGTTCTCCATAGAGGCTGTATCAATTTACATTCCCACCAACAGTGTAAGAGGGTTCCCTTTTCTCCACACCCTCTCCAGCATTTATTGTTTTGTAGATTTTTTGATGATGGCCATTCTGACCGGTGTAAGATGATATCTCATTGTAGTTTTGATTTGCATTTCTCTAATGATTAATGATGTTGAGCATTCTTTCATGTGTTTTTTGGCTATCTGTATATCTTCTTTGGGGAAATGTGTATTTAGGTCTTCTGCCCATTTTTGGATTGGGTTCATTGTTTTTTTGATATTGAGCTGCATGTGTTGCTTGTATGTTTTGGAGATGAATCCTTTGTCAGTTGCTTCATTTGCAAATACTTTCTCCTATTCTGAGGGTTGTCTTTTCGTCTTGTTTATGGTTTCCTTCGTTGTGCAAAAGCTTTGAAGTTTCATTAGGTCCCATTTTTTAATTTTTGTTTTTATTTCCATTCCTCTAGGAGATGGGTCAAAAAGGATCATGCTGTAATTTATGTCATAGAGTGTTTTGCCTATGTTTTCCTCTAAGAGTTTGATAGTGTCTGGCCTTACATTTAGGTCTTTAATCCATTTTGAGTTTATTTTTGTGTATGGTGTTAGGGAGTGTTCTAATTTCATTCTTTTACATGTAGCTGAGCACTTTTCCCAGCACCACTTATTGAAGAGGCTCTCTTTTCTCCACTGTATATTCTTGCCCCCTTTATCAAGAATAAGGTGACCATATGTGCATGGGTTTATCTCTGGGCTTTCTATCCTGTTCCATTGATCTATATTTCTGTTTCTGTGCCAGTACCATACTGTCTTGATTACTTTAGCTTTATAGTGTAGTCTGAAGTCAGGGAGAATGATTCCTCCAGCTCCATTTTTCTTTCTCAAGATTGCTTTGGCTATTTGGGGTCTTTTGTGTTTCCATAAAAATTGTGAAATTTTTTTTTCTAGTTCTGTGAAAAATGCCAGTGGTAATTTGATACAGATTGCATTCCATCTGTAGATTGCTCTAGGTAGTATAGTCATTTTCACAATGTAGATTCTTCCAATCCAAGAACATGGTATATCTCTCCATCTTTTTGTATCATCTTATTTCTTTCATCAGTGTCTTATAATTTTCTGCATACAGGTCTTTTGTCTCCTTAGGTAGGTTTATTCCTAGTTATTTTATTCTTTTTGTTGCAATGATAAATGGGAGTGTTTTCTTCATTTCACTTTCACATTTTTCATCATTAGTGTACAGGACTGCAAGAGGTTTCTGTGCATTCATTTTGTATCCCGCTACTTTACCAGATTCATTGATTAGCTCTAGTAGTTTTCTGTTAGCATCTTTAGGATTCTATATGTATAGTATGTCATCTGCAAACAGTGACAGCTTTACTTCTTCTCCAATTTGGATTCCTTTTATTTCTTTTTCTTCTCTGATTGCTGTGGCTAAACCTTTCAAAACTGTGCTGAATAATAGTGGTGAGAGTGGGCAACCTTGTCTTGTTCCTGATCGTAGTGGAAATCATTTCAGTTTTTCACCATTGAGGATGATGTTGGCTGTGGGTTTGTCATATATGGCCTTTATTATGTTGAGGTAGGTTCCCTCTATGCCCACTTTCTGGAGAGTTCTTATCATAAATGGGTGTTGAATTTTGTAAAAGCTTTTTCTGCATCTATTGAGATGATCATATGGTTTTTTTCCTTCAACTTGTTAATATGGTGTATCGCATTGTTTGACTTGCATATATTGAAGAATCCTTGCGTCCCTGGGATAAACCCAACTTGATCATAGTGTATGATGCTTTTAATGTGCTGCTGGATTCTGTTTGCTAGTATTTTGTTGAGGATTTTTGCATGTACGTTCATCAGTGATATTGGCCTGTAGTTTTCTTTCTTCGTGGCATCTTTGTCTGGTCTTGGTGTCAGGGTGATGGTGGCCTAGTAGAATGAGTTTGGGTGTGTTCCTTCCTCTGCTATATTTTGGAAGAGTTTGAGAAGGATAGGTGTTAACTCTTCTCTAAATGTTTGATAGAATTTGCCTGTGAAGCCATCTGGTCCTGGGCTTTTTTTTGTTGGAAGGTTTTTAATCACAATTTCAATTTCAGTGCTTGTGATTGGTCTGTTCATATTTTCTGTTTCTTGCTGGTTCAGTCTCAGAAGGTTGTGTAATTTTAAGAATTCGTCCATTTTTTCCAGGTTGTCGATTTTATTGGCATAGAGTTGCCTGTAGTAATCTCTCATGATCCTTTGTCTTTCTGCAGTGTCAGTTTTTCCTTCTTGTTTTTCATTTCTAATTCTATTGATTTGATTCTTCTCCCTTTTTTTCTTGATAAGTCTGGCTAATGGTTTATCAATTTTGTTTATCTTCTCAAAGAACCAGCTTTTAGTTTTATTGTTCTTTGCTATTGTTTCCTTCATTTGTTTTTCATTTATTTCTGATCTGATCTTTATAATTTCTTTCCTTCTGCTAACTTTGGGGTTTTTTGGTTCTTCTTTCTCTAATTGCTTTAGGTGTAAGGTTAGGTTGTTTTTTTGAGGTATTTCTTAAGGTAAGATTGTATTGCTATAAACATCCCTCTTAGAACTGCTTTTGCTGCATCCCATAGGTTTTGGGTCATTGTTTTTTCATTGTCATTTGTTTCTAGGTATTTTTTTATTTCCTCTTTGATTTCTTCAGTGATCACTTCGTTATTAAGTAGTGTGTTGTTTAGCCTCCATGTGTTTGTATTTCTTACAGATTTTTTCCTGTAATTGATATCTAGTCTCATAGCATTGTGGTTGGAAAAGATACTTGATATGATTTCAATTTTCTTAAATTTACCAAGACTTGATTTGTGACCCAAGATATGATCTATCCTGGAGAACGGTCCATTACCCCTTGAGAAGAATGTGTATTCTGTTCTTTTTTGATGGAATGTCCTATAAATAACAAATAAGTCCATCTTGTTTAATGTATCATTTAAAGCTTGTGTTTCTTTATTTATTTTCATTTTGGACGTTCTGTCCATTGGCGAAAGTGGGATGTTAATATCCCCTACTATGATCGTGTTACTGTTGATTTCCCCTCTTATGGCTTTAGTATTTGTCTTATGTATTGAGGTGCTCCTATGTGGGGTGCCTAAATACTTAAAATTGTTATATCTTCTTCTTGGATTGATCCCTTGATAATTTGTACCATATGACCCAGCAATCCCACTACTGGGCATATATCATGAGAAAACCATAATTTAAAAAGAGTCATGTACCACAGTGTTCATTGCAGCTTCACTTACAATAGCCAGGACATGGAAGCCACCTAAGTGTCCATCGACAGATGAATGGATAAAGAAGATGTGGCACATATATCATAAATTTTTAACCAACCACATTTATTTTTGTTTTTGTCAGTGTTCTTTTGGCAAGTGATTTTCAAAAAGTAATAAGTATAATTTTTTTTATTTTGTCTTCATTTTCCTTATAACATCCTTCTGAGCATGCTGCATCATTGTCTTTTTTATTACTCACATTTGACTGTGTATGTTTTCCTGGATCAACAATCATTTGCCAAGTTTCTTTTAGACAGAAAATGTTGTCTTCCAGGCTATCTGGCATTCACCACCCATAGCGTGTCTTCTTGTCTGATGCCTCAGATAGAGACTATATCATTCATATAGTCCTGTCCTATTTGCTTTTGCTGTAGCCTGACTCCCCATCTCCTCTCCAATTCTGAAGGCAACACTGCTGATCCCAGTGTCTCTATCTTTGATTGCAAACAGTGAATAAATAATTTGCACAACAGGGTCTTGGCTGCTAGTATGTTTTTGTTTGGTTTGTTTGTTTGTTTTGGTTTTTTGCTAGTGTTTTCTGAGAACCTGTTATTTGGTCCCTCTCGTACCTTTACGTGTTTCTTCTCTTTACATCCTTTCAGATGGATTCTACCATCTATTTTAGCTGTGACACAGATTAAAACTGCAGGTTATAACTGTTACCTACTCCTACCAAAAATATGTATATCTTTTTATATTTATTATATTTAAATGCATTATATGAAGACCAAAGGAATTATAAATTTTGAATCCATGTTCCTGTTTAAAACAGTATATTGTTAATAATATTTATTTTACAAATAAGGACATTAGAACACCCAGAAGTTAAGCCGTACACACCAAATGAGGTGACCAGTAAGGAGGAGAGCTAGGATCCTACTCAGGGAATCTGGCCCCAGAAACCACACTCAAACATAGGTAATATTCCTGAGAAATTCAAATATGAATCTAGTTCTAGGTTAAAAATAATTTCCCCAATTAAAGCAAAATGTTTTTTTCAAAGCAAACTACTTGTTTTTGAAGATATACTTATAAAACCATAATTTATTTCATGAATTCTCTAATTAATCCTATCTGGGAATTGCACTAACTGGTGCTCAGTCATTGAATATTATACAAACTAGACATATATTTATATTTGTAAAAATATAAGTATACAAATATATGTATATTCTCTTATGTAGGACTATATACCTAATTTTTCTTTATATTTAAATCCATTTAAATCATTGTTTTTACAATATTTTAAATTGGAACAACTATGCTTATGTTTTGGTAATGTATAAGTTTTGTTTAACTGTTGTTTCAAAAAGAAGTCTGTTTTGTTTTTTATGGTATTATATTTGTAGCCTTACTGATACCCTAGTCCTTGTATTCTGCTTTTTATTTTTCACATGAAAAAATTTTGTCACTGAAGTTTTTTTTTTCTATTTTTCAGGGTCTGTATGTTATATTCTCTTTCTGTTCTATTATTCAGTTTATTTGTCAACTTTTTCTTTTCTAAAAAGAAAAGTTCTCTGTTCTAAAAAGCTGAGAGTTCTGTCACAAGTTTATGCTATGATTTTAAAAACTCTTTTTTAAGTGTTGGCAGTTATGTCTACTAGGAGAATGTCTTTCTGTTTATTGATTTTGATATTTGAGTAAAAATTCTGTTTATTTCACTTTATTGTTACTTTTTTCTTCTGTGTATTTAGTTTTATCATCTGAATATGTCCTAAGTGTTCTATGAGGTGACTGTACATTGATTTATTTCCCATATCTCACTCAACTATGATAGTTTATTTCCTTATGTTTTGCAGTAGAACTCAGTCCAATCATCAAAAACAGAATAAATAAGTTGTAAACATTTTTTTCTATTTTTGAAAGTAAGTAGGAAGTATTTCTAAGTTTTAAAAGATTTTACACCTATCATATTTCTTATTTTACTTTCTACAGTTAAATGTATAGTTCAATAACAGAAAACTCAAGGGATTGTTTTAACATAAAGTCTTGCTATGGTATGTGTTAGATTGAAAAAGTTTTAAAAAGGTTGACTAAATATTAGGTTGACTGGCTGTTAGCTCAATGTACCTGACAAATTTTCTGGAGACATTTTCATTGCTGGTTTATACAGTCATTTTTATTCAAAATGTAACATCTACTAGCAGCCTTGGTTTATTTCTTTTTCTTTTTCTTTACAGTATCTCACATGTAAAATGTAGAAAAGTATCACTTTGAAATTCAATAAAAATTATAGTTTGTGACAATTTAGAATACCTCTGCTTAAAATGCTAAAAATAATTATTGAAAATGTCACAAATGGCATTCCTAAAACAGTGCAATATATTTATTCAATCTCTGTACAGAAGAAATTTTTGAAGGTTGCGATCATAGGAGAGTTGAAATTTTTGCTAAGGTAGTTTATACATATTTAACAGTAAATGATTCATTATAAGGAAAACCATTGCATTAGAGCTGAGAAAGAGAAAGTGTAAATCTTCATCAGAAACATATGATGACTCAGGGATAGTCACTTGGAAAAAGGAAGTTTTGATCTAGATTTATGAGGTAAGAGAATTCTTAAGACCACTTTAATTTAGTGAAAGCAATATTGTATGTTCCTTATATGAGAACACATGCATTAAAAACAATGTGTATGGGCCCAATTTTATTTCAGAAATAAATCTTCTTTTATCAAGAAATTAAATATTTGAAATCTAGTATAATGCATTATTTTATTAATTCCCAGTCACTGAAGGGTTTATTTCTCGTGTTGGTGATTACGGTTGTGGTAGTGAAATTTTGGTTAATATTTCAGAAGTCACCTAACTAGCATGTGCTGCAATTCCCGGTTACATTACTAGGCATCAGTACACATTTTTAAAAAAGTAAACAAGATGTTCTCAATATGAGTATAATCTTTCTTTGACAAACATTATCAGTTAATCAGTTAATATAGCTTGTTTCTTATATAATCTTTAAGCATTCTCAAGGTAAGAAGGCAAAACTACAGGTTTTAAATTTAAACTTGGAAATAAAATATATATTTATAGAACATATAGTAATAAAATATATAACTATATATATGCATATATTACTATAAATGTATATAGTACTAAAAAATAAAACCCTTTTCTGTTAGTTTGAATATCGAATAGATACAGCACAATTATAGCAGGTTGAAAAGCCACATGACTAATTTACTAGTAATGCAGCTCAAATCTGAATAGATGGAAAATATGAATAAAAAGCTACAAAATTTAGATAATCAGTTGACAAATCTAGCATCTTTATAATAGGATTTTAAGCTGAAAGAATAGAAAAAGTAAAAGGCTAGAAACAATTCTAAGAAATGCTACAGAAAAATTTTATATAACTGTAGAAAACTGAGTATCAAAAATTTACAGTCCACTAAGTGCCAAGCAAACAAACTCCCCATTAACGGCTTCCAGAAATAAAAAAGAGATGGGAGAATAAGAATATCCCTAATTATCAAATTCAGATGATAGAAATCAGTAGAATTTCTTTGCTGAGGAAAAACAACTCTCAACTATGATGTGTCCACACAGTGTAAGACTTACAGAAATTTAAAGTGAGTTAAAGATATTCTCAGTCATTCTCTGGCTCAGAAATTTCACTACCCATAGATACTTTACAAAAAGTGTTGTTAGCATATATACTGCAGCAAGAAGAATAAAATGAATCCAGGGGAAGACAGAAGGGTAAAGGAAGCAAGTAAAAATAAATAGAACAAAACACAAAATAAAGTAGCAGGAAAACTTGCAAATATATTTGTATTCACATTATAGGAGAATCACTAACTATACTGATTGGAATGATATTTTGTTTTTTATTTTTTGTCTTCCCCACCTCTCTTCAAGCCATAGGCTGTTCCAAACTGTCAGAGAAATAAAGAAATAACATAAAAGGCAATTTTATAATAATGCATTATTTAAAATAAGGTATTATTTTAAAAAATAAAGATGCCAGCTGTACACTTATTATTCAAGTAGGCTTTCTTTGGGGCCAAAATGTTTTTCAGGATCCCATTCCTTGCTATCTTAATTTTCCCATTCTTTTCCTTTGTAGTTGGTTCCAGTCTCAGTCATAATCTCTTTAGGTAACCCTAGGAAGATCTCTGTTTCTTTTCACGTACAAAAGGAAAACCATGCTCTATTTTTATTAACCACTTTTTAAAATTGAAGTATAGTTAATTTAAAATGTTGTGCTAGTTTCAGGTGTAAAGCAAAGTGATTCATATATATATATATGTATCTTTTTCAGATTCTTTTCCATTATAGGTTACTGTAAGATATTGACTATAGTTCCCTGTGTTATACAACAGGTCCTTGTTGTTTATCTATTTTATATATAGTAGTATGTATATGTTAACTCCAAACTCTTAATTTATCTCTTCCCCCACCCCCTGCTCTCCCCCTTGGTAATCATAAGTTTGTTTTCTCTGTCTGTCTATTTCTGTTTTGTAAACCATGATGTTTTAATCCAATAACTTATTATTCCTAATTGTCCTCATTTTTATTCTGAGCCATTTCTGAGTCAATCACAAAGGCCAATGTAATTTCATCTTTAGAGGTAGAGGTGAGAGTCAACCCTATCCAAATCACAGGCATAAAATATTTGGGTACTGTAGGGTAGAATGAAGGGGGTAATTAATATGGGGAGGGACCCACCAAAGTCTGTTACTAGACTCACCTACTAAAGACAGAGACATTCAAGGTGGATTAAAAAAAAAAAAACTGAGTTCAGGCAATATATTATTTGTAAGAGAAATATATATTCATGATGCATGCGTTATGTAAAATAGTAATTGAAAACAATATAGTAAGCAAATGCTAGCCAAGAGCAGCAAATGTATTAACATTAATATGAGAATACTATTACCAAGTCCAAAACATTATAAGGAAAACAATATTTAATTATTAATAAGTAATCTAAGAAGTAGATGTAATAATATTAAATATTAAATCTTCCTTCCCACAAACATATAAGTTTTTATAAAATTCATCAGGCCTAATCTATTCATCTCATGTTGCCAGTTATATAAATTGCCACACAGCAATCAGACTCCAGGGTCATTTCTCATTTCGTGCATCTAATTACTGTAAGGCTCTGTGGCAGATTGGGCACACCAAGCCCACTGCCTCCATATTTTCCTTCCACCTTACTTGCTTTATTTTTTTCCCCATCATACTTATAATAATCTCACAATTCATACATTCATTTATTTACTTGTCAACATCACTTCACTAGAATATAAACTGCATCTTAATAAAAGAATGAGTAAATCAACAGTTAAAGTAAGGATATATGGAAATTGAATCAAACAATACAAAATTTTGTTAGAAATAAATATTTTCATATAAACGTAAAATATTCATATATGGCCACATAGTAAGCCAACCAGGAAATATTAGCAAATTCCAAAAGTTATCATTCAGGACATAGTCACTGACCAGAGCACAATAAATTTAAAAATCAACAAAGAAAGTCAATTACTGTAACCTGTTATTAATAATAGAAAATTTTAAAACTATAAATATTAGATGTAAGAAGAAAAACATGAAAATTATAAACTACTGAGAAATGAATGACAATGAGAGAAATAATGTCAAAACTTTGGATATGAGACCAAATTAGTACTCATTGTTAAAAGAATGTATTAGCAACAAAAACATTTCAATTTTGAAGTAACATATAAAGAAAATAAACAAGACTTATCCAAAGAAATAAAAAACAGCAGAGGGAAAATATACTAGAGATAAAAGCAATACATAATTATAAGGCAAGTACATGGTAAAGTTAATAAAACAAAGGCTGGTTCTTTTAAAACCCAGAAAAATAGATGAAGTTTGATAAGTATAATCAAGAAAATTATAGAGAAGAAGCTAATAAACCACAAAGGTACATACTAAAGTGGTTACATAATTTTAGAGTTAGAGAAGAGTTACAAATTTATAGGTGACTATCAAGGCCAAGTATTTCAAAATTAATGTGAATAGGAAGATAAGGTGATATTATAGGGGAAAAATTATACATTGATTAATTGACAGTGAGAACAACACTCAAATAAACCAGTAGATATAGTAGATACAGAAAAAATTCAAATTATATGTTAAATGTCTTTAAAAAGTCAATTAAAAAATTGACTTCATGTCTGTCCCTTAGACCTTGGCAAAGGACTAATCCAAAACACTTTTCAGACCTGGTTAAAATTCAACAGAAATTTTAAGAAGCAGGGACTTTAAATCTTATTCAAAATAAGAAAACTAAATCATTTTGCAAGAGTAAGATAACTTTGATACAAACACAAAGGTCATACTGGAACAGACAACTGTAGGCCAGTTTTACTTAGAGAAAATCATGCAAAAATCTTAAAGGTATTTTCGTAGAATAATCAGTTTAGTAAAAATACATTAGGACTAAGGCTAAAACATTAGATTATTTACCAAAGTTATACAGATTAAATAGTTAATGGATTAACTCAAAAAGTTAATGGATTAAATTAGCAAAATTTATGGCATATAACAAATATATAAGCATCTTACAGATAGCAAAAATTCATCTATAAAATTCAACAAATACAAGAGAGATTGAAGGGAATGCTCTTAGCTTGATAGAATCTAGTGTCTATCTAAAGCAGATGTCATACATGCTGGGAAATCACTAGAATCTTTTCCTTCACAGCCCTACCATCAGTGAATGAATGTTCCCATTGTTCCACAAACTTTAGCAATCTAGGGCTTTTTTATTTTCCTGACCTGTTAAGTGTATAATTGTCTCTTATTGGGATTTTATTTTGCATTTTCTGATTACATATGAAATTAAGCATTCACATTACATATGAAAAATAAACATTTTTATATGTTTATTTACCATTTTTGATTTATCTTTTGTGAATTGCTAGGTCATGCTTTTGTGATTTTTCTAATGTTGATTTTTCTCATGGATTTGTCATGTAGTTATATACACACAGGAATATGTATTTACCCCCCTCCTCACTCTCTCTCTGTTTTTGTCTATCTTGAATCTTCCCATTTATGTTGGTCGCAGATATATTTTCTAGTTTGTAGCTTGTCTTCTGACTCTCAACTTTTTTTTGTGGCACAGACTTTTGAATTTTTTTAAATAGTAGAATGTATTACTATATTCCATTATAGTTTGCATAAAAAATCTTTTACTATGCAGATAATAATGCAGTGATTGAGAACATGGCCCAAAGCCAAGCAAACAGGGTTTGAATTCTCACTCTCTCCTATACTAGCTGAGTAATCTCAGGCAAGTTATTTAAATCCTGTATGGTAAGCAGAATTCTAAATGGGCCCCCAGATTTCTGCCCTCTTGGTATGCATACTCTGTATACTCCCCTTCTCCTGAAGGTTTGCAGAACCTTTGGATATGATGGGATATCATGCCTGTAATCAATTGTCTTTTGGTTAATCAAAAGGGAGATTACTTGGATGGGGCTAACCTAACCATGCACATCCTTAAAAGGGACAGGGTCGTTCCCAGGTTAGAGGGAATAAAGTTGAAAGGGCTCATGCCTCTGGGGAGGGTTCCTTAAGTAGATAGAAGGCAGAATGAAGTGTGAGAGGGCCTAGGGAGAAGATTGTGTACCAAGGACCTGAAGACAGTTCCTGGTCACCTGCTAGCAAGACAATGGGGACCTCAGTCGTACACACCCAGGGAATGAATTCTGTCAACAACCTGAGGAAAGGCCCCCTGGGAGGGAACCTTTCTCTAGACGAGCCTCCAGAAGAGGACAGAGCCAACCACCACCTTGATTTCAGCCTTGTGAGTCCTGGAGCAGACAACCCAGCCGAAGTGTGCTGGGTTCCTGACCCATAAAAACTTTGAGATAAGAAATTGGTGTTTTCTCAGCTTGAAGGGTTGTGATTATTCATTATTAGAAAGCTAATGCATCCTCTATTTCCAGTTTCCTCATTTGTAAAATGAATAGTAGTGTCTAGCTCATAGACTTGATTGTTAAGATTGCAAGAGTACATCAGTATAAACTTGGAAAGTGCTTAATGCGCAATGATTGATTAAGTAAACATTATATAAATGATTAAAATATGAAGAATATTGTCTTCCATATTTTATTCTAAAACCTTTAAAGTTTTATTCTTTCACTTTAAGTTTATGATCTACTTGATATTTATTTTTGTGTAAGATCTAAGGGAGGAATCCATTTTCCCTTCCCTTTCCCTTCCCTTTTCCTCCCCTCCCCTCCCTCCCTCCCTCCCTTCCTCCCTCCCTCCCTCCCTTCCTTCCTTCTCTTCTTTCTTTCTATAGAGAATCAATTGCGTCAGCACCATAGTTGAAAATTACATACTTTGCTCAGTGATCTGAAAAAACATCACTTTCATAGGTTAAGTATTTATTCATGAATGCGTTTATTTCTCTCCTCTCTCTAGTGTTCCACTAATTTATTTCTTTTCTTTTCTTACACCAGTAACTCAGTCTTAACATAAGTCTTAATATCCAGCAGGGGAAATCCCATCAACTTACTCTTCATAGGTTCTTCCTCATTATTTTTTTTTTGGAGGAGTGCATTAATGTTAACTATATGGATCAAGTGTTTTTTTTTTACATACATGTACTTCAGGCTAACACTCAGCCAGACCAAGATGTATAATATTAGCAATATGCATATGTCTCTCATGTGCAATCCAAGTCTATAAAACCCCTTCCCACCACAGAGGAAACCATTATTTGGGTTTCTAAAACATAGAGTTGTTTTGATTGTTTTTGAACTTCTTGTAAGTATAATTATAATTTTTTATATATTTTTTGTTTGTTTACAATCTTTAACTCAACATAATATTTTTGAGATCCATCCATTTTTGTGTGTAGTAGGAATTTGCTTTTTTAAAATTGCTGAGTGGTATTCCATTGCGTGATTATACTGCAGTTTTGTTAATCAGTTTGCCTGTTAGTAGGCACTAAACTTCTTTGCTTTTTTTGACTATTTTATAGTCAAATAGTTAATGCTGCTAAGAACAATCTCCTAGAAGTCTTTTTATTAATATATGCGCTTACGCCCTCGAATATACAGAGAAAAGTAGAATCACTGGGTCATAAAATACATACATGTTTAATTAGAAACTTCTAAATATTTGTCCAAAATTGTTGTATAACTTTATACTCTTACCCCCCACACTGTATGAAAATTCTTGTGACTTCATGTTTTCACAAATATTTAACATGGTAAAGCATTTTATTTTTGGTCATTCTATTTTATTTTAGCCAGTCATTCCCTCATTGTAGTTTTTATGTGCTTTTCCCTGATAACATATATTTTATGCTTATGTTCTTATTGACTATTTGAAAATCTTCTTAGTGAAATGTCTCTTCAGGTATCTTTTGAGTTGTCTTTTCCTTACTGACTTGTGATTTGTTTTACGTATGTACACAGTACACACATGTGTATGTGTGTATACACACACACACACATATATTTAGCTTTTGTAAATATAAATTGTAGTCCTACATATGACTCTATTGAAATAAAGGGTTTCATGCAAAAAAAGTTTGAAATTAATGATACATTCAATTAGCAATTATTGAGTGCATAATGACTAAAGACACAGACAATGTTTTGAGCACTGACTAGTCCAGGCACCATGCTAGGTAATGAGAATAAAGCAGTGAGGCACATAAATGCAATCCTGATCTTGTGGAGCATGGAATGATAGACAATAAACAAATAAATTAATATTCAATTGCAATATGTACTTTAAAAATGAGGCTCCGCTTAGAATGAGTAACAGCCAATGTATCCTAATCAAGGAAGTCAGGGAAGAAATCTTAAAGAAGGACCATTGAAGTTAAGACCTTAACTGTGGCAAAGAGAAACATGGCACGACAGTCAAGGTTTTTGGTTATCTGAATGAAAAGAAAAGACAGATGATGCTGTGTGATTCAAGGTTATGATAGCAGAAATCCATATATTTTGCAAGCACATAGAAGAAACAACCGGTCCAGTTTGGTTAGAAGTCTTAGAGGAATTGATGGTAACACAGCTAACTAGGATTTCTGACATTTAAAAAAAATTTCTGAATATTAAATTTTACTCCTATTGTACTTTGCTTTGCTGTTTTATTTTCTCTATTTTTAGGAAATCTCATGGTACTTAAGCATTAGGTATCTAGTATCTTTATGGTGCATTAACAACAAAAATCATTAGGCCCTGGGCTCAGGTACCATGCTATGACTGAACTTGATGCAGTTGTTACCGTGTGCCTACAACCAGACAGAAAAGTATGTCAAATGGACCGGGTTAAAGTGATATAAACTGACCTAATATAAATGTCAATGAAACAGATTATTTACCTTTGGCTTTTAACATAAATTTACATCATGTTTGTGTCAATGACACCAATGATTTTTGAACAAGGATAGCGTTCTTATATTTAAGGGCCTTTATCTGAATTCCATCAACCCCCAAAGAAATTCTGCATGCATGCACACAACATACATTATAAATTACGGCCTGAATTAATCAACTGCATAATGCACAACCATTACCTTTTTTCACACAAAGATAAATCATGAAAAACAGCCTCAGATTTGCTTTCTTGGTGTCTAACATGATTAATTATATTTTTGTGATTTGAAAAGGCAAATGATTTGCTGTTATGAAGAATGGTATTATTAGAGTTTTAGGCTGTGCTCTTTTCCTTCATCTGGAAATTCTTTAATTCGATAATGCCAATTGAGAGCAGGTTTCAAAGAGGCCTTATTACCTCCCTGTTCGACTTTGTTTTACGTCTAGCAGAGTGCTGCTTTTTGGAAGCAGTATTTTCATTATGTAAGATTTCAAATCTTAGGTGAATCATCTTATTGCATACTAGAATAAAGTTAAAGTGGAGTGAATATTGTATAATCTTGTTCAAAATGGATAGAACTACTTCCTCTGTTTAACATTTTGAAAATATCAAATTCCTTATAATTCCTTGAAGGCTAAGATATTTTTGTTCTAAGCCTATGAAAAAAAATGGGGGGGATATAAATAAAGTACATTTTCTCAATTTTAGATTTCTTTAAATTGGTAAAACAGAAAGCTTGAAACATAATGATGACTTCTTTGATGACTTATGTTTTCTGTATACTTTACTTGAATTTTGAAAGCTGGCACTATTTTACAATTTAAAGGAAGGGATGTATAACGTCCTGCTGCTGTTTATAAACAACTTGTTTTTATTACTCAATGTCGAATAATTTCTTATGATCCTAAAATCAGTGCCAATGTTTTATATAAGTTGTGCTTGAGTAAGCTACAAACGATGAGTAAATATATGGAAACATTCTTCAGGAAAATTGATCTAAAAAAAATATCTTTTTACTTACCATATCCAGGCCTATATAGCCAACACAGAAACAGAGCAGAGAGAACAGCTGCAGGAAGTCACAGCAGAATGTTATAAATTCTGATTTCAGCAGCCAGAGAAACACCTTGAAGGGTCGTGTTGGAAGACAGCACTGAGGCAGGAATATTGGAAGGTGAACAGTACTCTTCCCACAGAAAGTGGATGACAAAACTGCTTAATATTCAGTTCAGATTGAAATTGATAGTGCAGAGTTGAGCATATTAAATAATTCAAAAGGGGAAGCCTCAGGAAAGAGAACCTCTTTTTATCAAAATAAGATTAATATGTCCTTTTTATCATAATAAACAGACACTGAGTAAAAGACAGGGAAAAAAAAAGCAACAGCTATTACCCAGTGCAGCTGGCAAAATGCTTCTGCAGCCAGAAAAAAGGCAAATGATACACAAGTCAGAGAGGCCCAAGAAATGATAGAATAAATATCAAGGGAGAAAGATAATTTAAATTAAGATGAAGAAATACTCCTTTTAATCTAAATATACAGGGGTGTTATCAGTTTTTGGTAAGGAGATCACACTTGAAGATGATACACAGGATGTTTACAGGCAAGGACTGTGACATCTACCTGCTGGTATCCAAGTCCATGCTTATCCATATACAGTCCTGAGCTGTCTTGTATCAAGTCCAGTGTGTATATTAGCTATCCTTTTTCTTTATAAAATAAGGGTTACAATGTCTAAGTTATATGTGTACCATGAATCTGATAGGATATCTACATCACCTACATTGTATACTTATCCCAGATTCTGACATGTGGTAGGCACTCAATAAATATTTGTTTAGTGAATAAATAGATGGCTTATTATAAGTTTTCAGTAAATAAGATTTTATATTTACACCTATTGAATTTTCTATATTTTTTTCCAAATTCAATTAAATAAAGCATTAATTTAGCACACCTCTCCAATCTGAGCTCCCATTGTGTATATGGACTGTATTCCATAAATAAATTATTATTCCTATTCCTTGAATATACTCTAACCTGTTAATTTTGCCTTTACACATCCAAAAATGACCTAATTTCTTTTTACCCTCCTCTCAAAATTGTTTATCCGTAAAGTGAAAAATCTCATGTACTCTTCCATCACTGAACACTCACTTCCAAATAATGACTTAATCATAACACTAAGATTGGGGTATAAAAGGACTTTAATATACAGTAATTTATTCTCATTTTATATTCTAATCCCTTATTTAAGCAAAATATTGATGTCTTGTGTATATATATATATAGAGAGAGAGAGAGAGTCTTTCTCGTTTGTAAGTTTGTAACTTTTCTGGACATTTTCCTTCCATAGAATGTATTGATATATGAGAGAGTGTGTGTGTGTGTGTAGCGTTTCTTTTTGTCTTCCACTCTGTCTTACTTGGTGTAAGTAACATCAAGGCAGAAATCTTTGTGTTGTTCACTTAATATGAACTAGTGAATCAAGTGCTTAGAAAAGAGCCTGGCACAAAGGTAACATACAACAAATGTTTGCTGAAAAATGACTTGAGGTCTCCTGCTTAAATAACTCTTAATTCATGATCTGATGAGATCTTCAAATGCAATTAGATGGTGATGTATTGTCACCATGTGTTTGCAGTAGGGACCTAATTGTTATATCCAATGTCACTGCTGGTACAAGACGTAAGTCTTTCCTGCGATAATACTTTTTAAAAGCAAGTCCAGAGCTGAATATTATTACATTGTAAAACCACTTAATTCTAGGGGTGAAGATGAGTCTGGTTCTATGCCACAATTTCTCCCTCTTCAAATCTGTAGTAAGAATCATTCATGTTATTATTTTGTAAAGTGGCCTTCTTTTCATGAGGTTTTGTCAATTAGAGGTACTCACTGTACATTCTAATTCATCAAAATTTTACCTAGAATGTAAAGCAGGAACGATATATGTATATTTATTTCAGTTTTAAAATAATTTAAGAAAATATAGACACATATTTTCAGACTCTCGCTTTAAATAGGGAATTGGAGGTGTCAGAATTTTGTAATATTTGCCAGACTCTTGGGACCTCATTAATAATGTGTATTTATAAGGTGATATTTGTTCTCTTCACTCTGATTGAGGTGGAAGTGCATTGTGAGTAAAGTTTCCCTTTTATGAAGAGAGATGAACAAAAAAGTCAGGAAGTTTGTAATCAAGGGTGCAATGTAGGTTATTGATTTCATATTAAATTCTTACCATTTTATGAACAACTTTAAATTTATGTACACTCTCAGTTAACCATGGGTCATCAGTATTGGCTGACAGAAAATTGTGTCGTTTAAAAATCTATGGATCTTTTAGGAAGTGCATTTCTAGGCTGTTGTCGTTTCAAATACACATTCAAAAATCAGGATGCTGTGCAGCTTCTAAAATATAATTGGTGTAAGTTACATCAAGGCAGAAACTTCTGCAAACTTCTTTTTTCCAGCTAGGAGCATTCTGCATGTCAGAATGCTCTTTGAAACTAAACACATGAGGATGAAAATTTTAAAAACAACTTTTATTCTAGAATTTACAGTTCTGACATGAATTAGCCTCTCCTCCTTGGAGAACTGGGATAGCTAAAAAGTTAATGTTATTCCTATGCTATCTTATATTTGCAGTAGAACAGATATTCTAAAGTTAGGCAATTGAAAAACAATATTTACTGAGCATTACTTTGACTAGATTAAGGAGCCATTTAGTAAATTCCATTTCAAAAGTTCAAATAGGGCTTCCCTGGTGGCACAGTGGTTGAGAGTCCGCCTGCCGATGCAGGGGACGCGGGTTCGTGCCCCGGTCCGGGAAGATCCCACATGCCGCGGCGCGACTGGTCCCGTGAGCCATGGCCGCTGAGCCTGCGCGTCCGGAGCCTGTGCTCCGCAATGGGAGAGGCCACAACAGTGAGAGGCCTGAGTACCGCAAAAAAAAAAAAAAAAAAAAGTACAAATAATTTTAAAAATATTGTAATGAAAATTTAGAACTAAAAGAACTGCATTATCTTTTTTACTTTAGAAATTTAGCCTAATAAGATTTCTCAGTATAGTTATACTAATATAAATATAACTCATAGTTAACATTTAAGAATGCCTAACACCTTAAGTCTATTGACTTGCAAAATTTTACACTGTGTTTTTCAAGCATTTATACTTAAATTATTTGACATTATTTAAGCGTTAGATTCTAATTCTGTTGAGCAAATTTTAAGGTAGCTAGAGGCAGAGAAATAATCGTCTTCTGGGTATTTCACATTTATCTTTTCTTTTCCTGACACAAATATATAATTTTGTCTGTTATCATATCTCTTAGCTTTCTAAAAAATATTAGCCTTGACCTAGGGTTCATATTTTTTTTACATCATTTTTTAAAATTTTGAGGCAACTCCTGGTTTTGTTGAGGAATATACCAGAGACAAAAAGCATCAACAAGCAAATGAACTCTTCCCTTTGTTGCTTTTTAAATATTTTTACATATTATTTTACTTTTTATCTTTTCTGATTTGTTTAACAAAATTCAGCTATTACTTACCTGTCAGCAATAGACACTCTTTAGAGGTCTTTTTGTTTCTCATAAACAATTGTGATAATTTATTGAGGTGCTTTCGCAACACATAAATAAAATATTTTGTGATTTTATATATCTTAATGTGTACTGACTCTGCTATAAAATATCTAAGTTTTATGATTAGCTATTCCAGTGTATCTCATACCACTCAATAGCCATGCATAAAACATCTGACGATTATGCTGTTTGAAATCTAGCTTCAAAGATTGCAATTTAAATAATTAGGAAATTGGTGAAATATTTTCTCGCATGTCATTTAACAATTTTTTTCTCTAAACTACTAGAACAGATTTCTGCAAAGTACTATAATTGATGCCACCAACACATACCAGGTGTCACTTCTGATTCTATTGACAGAGATTTCAGTTAGTCACTGTAATAAAATATTCTTATGTGCAGATTCTGTGCAGAGCAATGTTTAGTTTGATAGAATTAGACAAGTGATATCAGTATATTGTCTGTTGGACCCGATGTACAATAAATCAGATGAAAGCTTAGCCCACATGCCGCACTGCAGAAAAATGACAACCAGATTTGGAGAGTCTGAGATGTTACAAAAGTTGATTTTATTTCTAAGTTCCAATGTATGAAAATAATTGTTTTAATCACGCTGAACCATGAACTTACAATTCTTATTCTCACACCACTAAATACCTTGATGGATGAAAATGGCATAGCATGCTTTTGTTTTTCAAGAGAAGCCTAAATATTATTGTATATTCTAAATTACCAAAGGCAACACTTTTAGCAACCTGGGCACTTGTGCAATAAGGATTGAGTGTGAAAATGATAAACACTTATTTAAGGTATAATAGGACTTAACATAAGTTTAGATAAAAATCAGCAATAATTTGTATACAGAGAGAATTTTTAATATTGGCTTTAAGCAACATTAGTCTGCAGGGTGTATACCATACCTCCACTTCAGAAAGGTGCCCAACAATATAAAATTGGGTTAAAGTCAGAAAGAAAAACGTTGGTCTGAAATGTAATTTTACGGGAATTACAGCTATAAGCCCTATGTTACAATGTTTTCTGAAGAAAATTTGTTTTTTTAATATTAGAATCTTCGAATTATTTTTTCTAATCTACCCTTTAACTCAAGTATTGAGAAAGAGATGGGTGCTTTCTCATGCTAGCTTCTCCATCCCACATTATGTGAAAGTTCTGTGCGGTAGCCGTGGTTAGACATGTGCTGTGGATGTCTTAGTGCCCCTCCCCCCCAGACTGTGAATATAAATCAGTGCCACTTTTATTTTTCTCTTTAGGTCATTAGGACATGAGCACCTATATTTTCTCAGGTTTCTTTTATCCTAATACTTTCAGTGAACCTAGGGTTACCTGTGTATGTTCAGAAAACCATTGCTTCTGTTAGCTTTTGCCGTTTATCATCTGTTATCTAAGAAAGAGAAATTAGATTAGTACCCAGAAGGTAGAATGCCTATTTGATGGATTTCAAATGGTCTTGCCTTTAGGCCTTTGTTGCTTTCTGGGCTGAGTGGTGAATGTTGAGGCCCATGTGGGATGCTGAGTTAGGGGCAGATTAGGTCACTGTTTTAGGTGCTTTGTTCAGTGCCATCACGAATGTGTGGGCAGGCATCTCTCAACTAGGTTGAGATTCTGTTACATGTGAGGATTATGTTAG